>NC_090320.1:174824473-174894468 GCF_040869045.1 Eurosta solidaginis
CTTTCATAACTTTTGTGAATTTTGGGGGGGAAAAGTTTTTTTTGCCACCTAATTTTCATTTACCATAAATTATCTCGTTTGCTTTAGTTTTCTTACATAACAATTTCATGGCTTCCCTTTTTCTTTTTTTTTTCTTTTAGTGCGCATTCACTCATGTTCCTTTTTTTTATAAATTCATTTAGTTTCTTTTTTGTTCAAAAATAAAATTTTTTTATTTTTTCTTTATCATAAATTCAATTCAGCTCTGTTTTTGTATAAAAAAAAAAAAATCCATTTTCCAGTTTTTCCTATCATTTGGTTGGTTTCATTTTTGCTTCCAATTTTCATTTGTTTTCTTTTGCGCATTGTTCACTTCATTTTTTTTCTTTTACCTTTCATTTAATCCTGCTTTATTTCTGACATTATTTTTTTATGGTCACGTAATCTATTTTCGGTATACTCGCGTTTCCTAGTTAGTCACGGCGGCTAACTCAAAATTACGAAGTTTTGAGATTTTGGTAATTCTTACCTACACATTTGTTGGTGCAACATTAAAAGTTGCAAATAGATTATTCGCAAATTTACGCTCCCTTTTTGCGCACAGTCCACGCTTTGAAAGCTGGCATTTGCATTTTTTTTATTTTCCTAATTTTGTTTACTTCTTGCACACAAATTTCAATTAGCATGATCACCACGTTGGTAGAATCGATACTACCAATTCACTCATTACCTATAGGCAACAGCGAGTGATCAATAAATCAACAACTGAATGGGTGTTGAGTATTGAGCGTATATGCTTTGAGTGTTTTCCTCTCTTTCCAGCCTAGCTACTCAACCACGTGAAGGCGCCCTCAATGAATTGAGTGATTTGGTAAATGTGTAAAACAACTACAATTTGCATTATTATTTGAGTATGTATGCATGCAAAATTTCGTGGAAATTTATATTTGCATATACCTATTTTGATACGTATAATTTCGATTTCTTTTTGTCATTCTTTTTATATGCAAATCTATTAATTCTTCCCGTCGTATACATTCCCTTCTTGTTACATTTATATGTTGGGTTAGGTCAGGGAATAGGGCTTTGTTCGTTTTGTTGTTTTTTTTGTTACTAGCGTAAGGAATATTGTCACAAAATTTTTTTTAAAATTGTATCTATAAGATTCCATACGGAAAGTAGCATATTAGGGTGGGTCAGAACCCCACACCAAATGTTTTGAATTAGCCTTGTGGCCATTTATATAATTTTGTTTTGCTTTTATATTTACGGGTTTTCTTTGTGAATTGGAAGTTAAATATTTTGTAATTAGACATCAACGTAGCTTAAGTTTCTTTATATATTATTGGTAATTCGCTTTTGCTTATTTTGAGTTATTTGGCAAATGAAATAGTAGTCGTATTATTAGGGTGAGATATGGCCAATTAAGATTAGATTTATTTAGGGTTTTTTTGTTTGAAATCGTAGGTTAGTTTTTTCATTTCCTTTCTATTATAAATCAATCATAACTTATTGTTACGTAGAGGTTAAGGAATATTTGAATTGTTAATAAATTTTAAATAATGTATGGTTGAATATATAGGTTTCCTTTTTTTTGTCATGCAGGGTTAAATTTAAATACTTGGTGTAGGTGCTGCGCTTGCGCGCGATAAGGGTAAGTGAAGGTGAACATAGGGAAATGACTGGTTGAACTGATGAACTTATGTCAGGTTTGGGGGCACTTTAAGTAGATAGGAGTCAGCACAGTGCCCACGGTGCGGTGCAAGTTGCACTGCAGAGGGAGGGTAGACTCCACCTGACAGGACAGGCCTTCATCTTTGTCTACCCCTTACGCTTTCCCCTCTATAGCTTTGCCCCTCACGTTTATTTCCATCTTTTTCAGCTTTTTCTCTCCTTTCTATACACATGCAGGTATGAACCCTCTTTTTGTTCATGTGCCTGCGGGTGGGGTTGATGGTGCAATACCCCGCCCAAGACGACGAGCTAGCCTGGGCCCGCAAGCATACCTGCTTGCCGCCGCTCCTCACCACCCAAACAGTCAGCCACGTAACAATGGCGCCCAACGATAATAGCCCGAACACCTTTTCATTTCATTTAGTTAGTTAACTATTTCTTAATTTAAATTCCAAATTACCATCTTCCTTTTGATTACTAAATTCTCATTTGTTACTTTTAAATTTCTTAATCCGTTGTTTTACTTGCCTTCCTTAGATTTTTTTTCTTAAATCCTTCTTACCCTTCCAAACCCAAGCCCTATTTCCGTCTTCCGACTTAGGACAGGGACCGTCGTGATGGCAACGTCGTTTGGGTTCGCCTGGCCGACAAGTGTCATCATGACAATGAGATATGGATTAGCCAAGTGCTCATACCAGGGTTCCTTCTTCGGGTTCTTGCAATTTGACTAAGTGGTACCTGGTATGACACTCAGCTAGAAGACGGACGTTAGCAGGAGGTCGTGGCGTGCTGTTTAAGCTACCTTACCGGGAGTCTAACACTGCCGGTAAGTGAGGTTTGCAGTCGTCGCCACGATAGGTAGGATTAGGGGGTGTGGAATCCACCCTTAGGGACTAGTTCTCGAGCTTGATGTGCCACACTTCCACGGACAGCACGACGGACCAGACCTTGAGGTACTTAGTTACGGACGAACATACTGCCTTCACAGAACCTTCGCAAAGGCAGCACCGCACACACCAATACATACTAAGTTTCAGTAGTTACTTTTTTTTTACTTTGCAAATTTCAAATTTGAGTCTTTTCATATTTTCTTATTAGGATTATTTCCAAACAATTTTTTTGAAACTGCGTTGTAAAATTTTTGGTTTTTTTATTATATCGTTCTTAGGTTTGTTTCATATTGCTTTCCATTTTTTTATTAGGGACTTAAAAAAAAATTTACACATACATGCGTATATTGGAATTCGTATACATTTTGTAGGTGTTTAGCATATTCCATAAATTACAGAATATCTTTGAATTTTTTTTTTTGTAATAATTAGAACTAAGTTTTTATTTTTCCGTCTTATTTTTGAACTTGGGTTTTGGGTGAACTTTACTAATTCCTTTCTAGGCGTTTAAGATATAAAATTCCAGTTTTTTGTCATATCCACACCATTACTTGAATTACCATACACATACATACATATACACAAACATATTACTTATTAATTGAATGAATTTATATATACCTACATTGTAATTTTTATATCTATTATTTAATATCCATTATTTATATATATTTTTTTATTGGGTTTTGGGTGAAATTATTAAGGCTCACATTCATATTTATTCTTTTGCTTAATTTTCGCTTTCGTAGCATATTTTGGTTGCTTCCAAATACATACAACAACTTTTAGTGAACTCCTCTGTTTTTTTATTTGCATTTTCTTCACTTTTTTAGTTTCGTTTCTTTCACTTCTTGGAATTTTTTGTTCTGTTCTCAGACAGTGAATGTCTGATAAAGACAAGGGGTTAATAACCGCGTAGAAGATACTACGTAGGGAACCTAGATTCCAATAGTCGGCTAACCAGGAGCCGATCCCGCGCGTTAGAAAACCAAATGGTTGGTTCGGTTTTTAACCAAATCGACACGGGTATACCGAGGCCCGTCGACTTTGTCCCTACGGACTACTTTAATAGGTGCGCGTCGCGGATTTTTGGATCTTTTGGACCTGAGCGTCCATTTAGGGTCTCTTTCACGAACGGAGTGTCGTTTAACGAGACAAGGGACAGTTTGAACTTCTCGCAGAAAATCGATTTGGTGTGCCAAATGTCCGATAGCGAGAACGTGGGTGCACAGGGGAGCGATGTTCCATCGCGAAACGCACCAGCAATGGTTCACGGCGACCTAAATGCTCCTCGCGCCGACGCCAGTGAGCATGCAACCAATGTTGAACAGCTGAGCCGCATGATGGCGATGATGGCGCAACAACAAGATTTGGTGGTGCAAATGGCGGGTGAAGTGCGGAACATCAGGACCAACGTCGATCATCTTGGTGGTCGCGTGGCAGAAATGGAGGCATCCAGAAACGCGGTGGGACATCGGCCCGCTGTGGCATCCACGCCCGAGCCTCAGAACCGAAGGGGGAGCCTGCTACCCGCAACGGTATTCCGAGTGGCAGTCGGATTACTGAGCGAGATGGTGGTGACCCTCCCAGGTGGAAAAAACTAGACTTAGGAAAATGGCATATCAAATTTGGTGAGACCGATAAGGGTATAAGCGTCGAAAGCTTCATCTTTCAAGTCGAACGCATGCGGGAGCAACACAATATTTCCTACTTCCAGCTTTTCACGGACTTTCATAGTCTGGTTTACGGCGGTGCCTTGAAGTGGTATTGGCAGGTCCTTGAGAACCACGCACACGAACCCGATTTCGGCTACTTCGAGCTGAAGGCCGAAATGCTAAGCCGCTTCAAGTCTGCTGAGTCCGACAATGAAATAATCCGTGAAATAATGGAACGGAAACAGCAGCCCGCAGAAGCTTTCGACGACTTTTATAGCGAAGTCCACAACCTGACGTTCCGTTTGCGGAAGAGGATCCCTAAAAAGGAGTTGGTTGGCATAATCAGGGGCAACCTTAAACCGTACCTGGCCAACTTGACCTTCGCCATAAAAATGGACACGTTGGCGGAGCTCAAAACCGAAAGCAAGAGAGCCGAGAAACTCATTAAAGAAAACAAGAATAAGTCAAGGGCGGTTAATGAAATAGGGTTGGAAATGCCAGATTTAGAGGGAAGAAAAGTAGAAGCTTTCGATAGGAAACTCCAACCCCAAATCTCAGCCCATCCCAATAGTGCCCGTCCGTCTGTTAGTGATTCTGTTCGTCCTGCGTCTAAATCCACTGTCAATTCCTTTTGTGCGTCCGGTGGATCATTACGTGAAAAACCCGGCAGAAGCTCAAAAACCAAATAAATGTTCGTCCTCGTTTCATAATATGGTCTGTTTTGCTTGTGAAAGTGATTCGTCCTTTTGTGTACTGAAATCCAAATCGGGAAACCCGAGACTGGCGGAGTTGACCGGGGACTCCAGCCCGGAGACACGCAACCCGGCAACCCAGCAGTAACGATTTTGAAGAAGGAAATGAAAGAGAATGAAGTTAAGGTAGAGGAGAGGATAACAGAAAAACGGGAGGTCAAAAGTTTGCATCAGAGGAAGATAGAATATGAGGAATCTGGGAGAAGAATTTTTTGTGAAACAATGAATAGTGATAGGAAGAAGAAAAATGTTAAGAAAATAGAGAAAATGCATGAGAAGAGGAGACATTTTAAGCGGCTGAAAAATAAAATCATTGCCATCATAGTCACCGTGAAAGGTGATAATAGGTTTTTTGCGAAAACCACTATAGGAGGTCAGGAAGTATTGGCTCTCTTGGACTCAGGTGCGAGTGCCAGCTGCTTTGGCAAAGACTCAGCTGCACTCCTTCGGGGAAAGGAGGCCTTGATTATGCCAATCAAGGGCCAAAACATCCGGACCGCGAAGGGGAGGAAACTGCCATGGTAGGGGTCATAAAGTTACCAGTCGAATACGACCAGAGAATTAGAATTTTTGATAGTACCAGACTTGCAGCAACAGGTTTATCTCGGCATAGATTTTTGGAAAGAATTTGGTATGAGTGTGGTGAGGAAGGGTGTGAGTGGTAGTTTGAATGGTGCCAGTGTGGCGTAGCTCGTGCCCGCCGAGGGTGACTTGTCTATCGACGCTGTGCAGCACGTTTTTACGCCGGAGAAAAATGCAATGTTGTAGCGTGTGAAGGCCCAATTCCCCTCCTTCGCGGTATTGTGGTTAGGCCGGACAGACAAAGAGGAACACGTCATCGAGGTGGTGGACGAGAATCTGCCGGTCAAGCAACGCCATTATCCAATTTCGCCGGCCATACAAAAACTCATATATGCAGAGTTAGATCGAATGTTGGACATGGGAGTCATCGAGGAGTCCAACAGTAGTTGGAATTCCCCCGTATCACTGGTTATTAAAGGAACGAAGAATGGGCTTTGCCTGGATGCTCGCAAAGTGAATGACAGAGCTATAAAGGACGCATACCCCTTACCACATATTGATGGAATTTTGAGCCGCCTACAAAATACACGATATATTTCCGCAATCGACTTAAAGGATGCTTTCTGGCAGGTTCCCATCTAGAGGAAATCATGTGAAAAGACTGCCTTCACTGTCCCTGGCCGAACCCTATACCAATTCATGGTCACGCCTTTTGGGTTGCGCAATGTAGCACAACGAATCTGTCGTCTAATGAACAAGGTCATTCCGGCCGCTTTACGTGAATGTGTATTTGTTTACTTAGACGATTTGTTAGTTTGTTCTGTAGTTTCGAGTCCCATATGTGTTTATTGGAAAAGGTCGCTGGGTGTCTTCGCGAGGCTAAATTAACCATAAATGTAGAGAAAAGCAAGTTTTGCTCTAAAAAAGTTCAATATTTAGGGTACGTAGGGGGATGGTTGTATAAGGACAGATGCCAATAAAGTGGTGGCTGTGAGCGACTTTCCAGTTTCAAAAACCCCGAAGCAACTACGACGGTTCCTGGGTATGTCGGGCTGGTACCGACGTTTCATACAGGACTATGCGACTATTGCAGCTCATCTGCACGACTGCCTCAAGAAAAACAAAATCAAAAAGGTTTACAATGGCGGACGAAGCAACGAAATCATTTGTAATTTTTAAGCAGAGTTTGGTTTCTGCACCGGTGCTCACACATCCTGACTTTAATAGTCGCTTTTATATTTAATGTGATGTATCAACTGACGGAGTGGGAGGGGTTTTGTTTCAGTTGGACGATGACCAGAACGAAAGACCGATTGCCTACTTTTCGGAAAAACTAAATAAAGCGCAGAAAAACTACAGCATAACAGAATGCTATGCTACGATCGTGAGTGTTAAAAGATTCCGACCTTATGTGGAAGGAACCCCGTTCACCATCATAACTGATCATGCCAGCCTCAAATGGCTCATGAATCAGAAAGATCTTTCTGGGAGGTTGGCAAGGTGGAGTTTGAAACTCCAGGGTTATGACTTCGATATTCAACATCGAAAAGGTGCACAAAACGTGGTTCCTGACACATTCTCACGAATGCACATGGACGAAATACAGACGAACGACAGAGCCATCGACGTATGTCTCGAGTCACCGTGCTTCGAGTCGGAGGAGTATGCGGAGTTAAAAAAGACGGTGACCGAGAACAAGGACAAACTACCTGACTTGTGTTTGTCGGACGGTTACGTTTACAAACGGACGCAATTCGACAGGCGGATGATCTTCTAGCGGACCATACCTGGAAGCTCTGGGTTCCGTTGGAGTTGCGACCGGGGCTGGTAGAGTCGTCTCACAGCTCACCGTCCGCTGGTCATGGTGGCATTCACAAAACGCTATCCCGACTACGTCAGAAATATTACTGGCCAGGAATGGTCACAGATGTATGCGCCCATATAAAAGATTGCGAATCTTGCAAAATCAACAAGACACAAAACATTTTCAAACAACCGATGATGGGTAAACAAAAACTCACAGAGTGACCTTTCCAACGTTTATTCATTGATTTTATGTGTCCTTATCCACGTTCTAGTGATGGTAATGTGTTTGTCTTTGTGTGTTTAGATCATTTCTCGAAGTTTGTGTTTTTAAAACCGATGAGAAGGGCAACTTCAGCGGAAGTCGTTAAGTTCTTGGAGATGGATGTCTTCCATGTGTTTGGTGTGCCTGAGTATGTCCACTCAGACAATGGGAAGCGGTTTGTGTCAGAAGTTTTCAACCACTTTCTGGAAAAGTATGGCACCAAACACATAAAAACGGCATTTTATTCGCCATAGGGTAACGCTGCGGAGAGGGTGAATAGATCTGTTCTGCAGATCATTAGATCCTTTATAAAGGAGAATCAAAAGAATTGGATAAATGCATCAGCGATGCTGCATTTGCGCTCCTCAGCGTTACACACTCCGCAATCAACATGTCGCCTTATTTTGCCACTTTCGATATGCCTATGATACAGCATGCCGCATCATACGAGCTATACCGAAAGCTGGCGGCGGTTAAGGATGTTGAGTGTGAAATAAAAGCATCCAGCGATAGAATGCAGCTTATCAGAGACAAAATCATGAAAGAGCTGAAGTTGGCCCATGACAGGAGTAAAAAGATATATGACACTAGAAGTAGAGATGTAAAATTTCAGATTGGACAAGTGGTATACCGCCGAAACTTCAAACAAAGCTCCCATGTTGACAATTACAGCGCCAAGTTAGCCCCAAAACAAATCAAATATATAGTTTTAAATGTAATCGGGAATTCGATGTATGAACTTGGCGATAATAGTGGGAAAAAGATCGGCGTATACCACGCTAAAGACATTTTTGCAAAATAGTTTAATGTTTATTATAGTGCTAGTACTCTTTTTCTATATTATTTATTTATTTATCGACGTATTTTATTTATTTATTTATTGACGTATGTGATTATTTTACTAAATTATTTTCATTTTTCTTGACTTTTTTATTTATTTGATTAATTTTGTGTTTATTTAGATTTTTTTATTTATTTTACATATTTTTTACTTGACTATATGATCTGTGATATTTTATTTTATGTAATCCTTTTATTTCATCTTTTTTATTACCAGTGATATTTTATTTTATAGTTTTTATTAAGTTTTATTATCTGTGATATTTTATTTTTTTAAATTATTCTAGATTTTAGATTCTATCTGTGATATAGGTTATGTATGGCATAAAGAGTAGAAGTGACCCAGTGACGTAGAATGTAGATGTGGCAATAGAACAAGCTTTGAGACTTTGACAATAAGATTAGGCCCGGCATTGAGTCGTGGGTCGAGGCCACACGTTGGACGGGAAACAACAAGTTACAGGCTGCGTCTGAATCTTTTGTACGCACACGCTCCATAGTGCAGGGACCATCGGCGGTTGCGAGCCTGTAACGACAGCGTTTCACCATAGGTACTGGTTTGAGTAATGGTAGCGTGTGTCCGTATCTGTGTGTAGTGTGTCTAGGTTCATGCCTCAGCCGCAATGTTGCGAAGAACGTGTCTACACTCCGCTATGGCAACATTGTTGCAGCGGAAAGTGACCAGTCGCTTCGGCATCAGGTTGTTTTTAGCTGCAACAATATTGCCAAAGGCATAGCTACATTGCGGTGAGGGCACGAACGAAATGTATCTGTGTAGGTGTTATTTTGTGTGAACGTACAAATGTGTGAATGTATGATTGTGTAAATGCATAAAAGTGCGGGGGAAGCCGAAAGTAAAAAACCATGTATGTGTTAAAACTATCCGTTTTGGGTAACTTTCCTTATCACGGCGGTAGAGATAAAAAGGCAGAAAGTTAGGCAACGGGACAAAAGTACATTTTTAACAGTGTCCAGTGGTGGTTGTCAAAGAGGTGATTATTTAAAAAGTGCGTGAAGAAAGTCGGTTAAAGTGCGCGAATTAAACCGCAAAGTTGCCAGTTTGGAAAAAAAGAAGTATTCTTAAATTGTGCGCGCCGCGCCGTAAAGTATAGTTTCGGGATATGTATCGCCGAATCAACCAAACCCTCACCAAAAGGCGATAATCAGCCAGCCAGATCCAGGTAAGTCCACCTCCAGTTTTTGTTTGTTTTCCTAGGCGTGCTCGACGGGAGCTGGGACATTAACCTAGTCCATCTCCCAAGCAAGCCCAAATCAAAATTGCAAGCATATACATAAGCCTACGTAAGAATATATGTATGTAAGGTGAGTATATATGAGCATGCAAACAAAAAATGTATGCATAAATATGGTTGATGAATTTTTTAAAGCTCGACATACATTTTACTTAGTAAAGTTTGGTTTTTTTTATTCTTTTCTCATAATTCTAGGTCACCCTGCTAGTTGGTAGGACCCACTGGGCACAGCCATTTCCGGCATATCGGCCACGCAACAACAACTACAAACTGTACCATTTGGCGGCACCCAGCCTGAAGAACCAACGACCGCCACAACGACATTTTTTTATATTATTCAGCGCACCACAGCAATAACCACAACTCTTTGATTTGGCAGCTCTAAAGCCGATTTAGCGGCGTAAACCTCGATTTAGCAATGTTTTTATGCAACGGCCATTAGACCTGACACTTTTTGGTACTAAACCATGACCACAACTACAACAATAATTTGTGATAGTACCTCCACACAACATAGTCCGATGATAACCGGGAACAAGGCTTACATCCCAAAACCGCACCACTAACATTGGCAACACACACACATGCACAAAGTTCTGCAGTAATAGCAACTACCATAATTCATGCATTTATACTCGTATTCACCGGCCCATAGTTCCAGAAAATTTTGGTAACGACAACAAAAACACCAGTCACTATTACTTATACACCGGCGAGATTCTGCCCAAAAGTCATGGTTGACAATTAACCACGAAACAAGAAGCAAAGGTATCGAAAAGCAACAACCACCAACCTTGTTATATAAAACCAGCAACATTTGGAGACGGCGACAACAACAACAACACCAGGTGGAGAAAAAGCAGTCCCGACGTCCGAGAGGGCACGGATCACGGAGTAATTTTTGATCTTTTTTTAGATTGTTGTAGATTTAGATTATTGTAGACTATTAGTAGAGTAATTACCTACTTTCATAACTTTTGTGAATTTTGGGGGGGAAAAGTTTTTTTTTGCCACCTAATTTTCTTTTACCATAAATTATCTCGTTTGCTTTAGTTTTCTTACATAACAATTTCATGGCTTCCCTTTTTCTTTTTTTTTCTTTTAGTGCGCATTCACTCATGTTCCTTTTTTTTATAAATTCATTTAGTTTCTTTTTTGTTCAAAAATAAAATTTTTTTATTTTTTCTTTATCATAAATTCAATTCAGCTCTGTTTTTGTATAAAAAAAAAAAAAACCATTTTCCAGTTTTTCCTATCATTTGGTTGGTTTCATTTTTGCTTCCAATTTTCATTTGTTTTCTTTTGCGCATTGTTCACTTCATTTTTTTTCTTTTACCTTTCATTTAATCCTGCTTTATTTCTGACATTATTTTTTTATGGTCACGTAATCTATTTTCGCTATACTCGCGTTTCCTAGTTAGTCACGGCGGCTAACTCAAAATTACGAAGTTTTGAGATTTTGGTAATTCTTACCTACACATTTGTTGGTGCAACATTAAAAGTTGCAAATAGATTATTCGCAAATTTACGCTCCCTTTTTGCGCACAGTCCACGCTTTGAAAGCTGGCATTTGCATTTTTTTTTATTTTCCTAATTTTGTTTACTTCTTGCACACAAATTTCAATTAGCATGATCACCACGTTGGTAGAATCGATACTACCAATTCACTCATTACCTATAGGCAACAGCGAGTGATCAGCAAATCAACAGCTGAATGGGAGTTGAGTATTGAGCGTATATGCTTTGAGTGTTTTCCTCTCTTTCCAGCCTAGCTACTCAACCACGTGAAGGCGCCCTCAATGAATTGAGTGATTTGGTAAATGTGTAAAACAACTACAATTTGCATTATTATTTGAGTATGTATGCATGCAAAATTTCGTGGAAATTTATATTTGCATATACCTATTTTGATACGTATAATTTCGATTTCTTTTTGTCATTCTTTTTATATGCAAATCTATTAATTCTTCCCGTCGTATACATTCCCTTCTTGTTACATTTATATGTTGGGTTAGGTCAGGGAATAGGGCTTTGTTCGTTTTGTTGTTTTTTTTTGTTACTAGCGTAAGGAATATTGTCACTAAATTTTTTTTGAAATTGTATCTATAAGATTCCATACGGAAAGTAGCATATTAGGGTGGGTAAAAGTTTTTTTTACCACCTAATTTTCATTTACCATAAATTATCTCGTTTGCTTTAGTTTTCTTACATAACAATTTCATGGCTTCCCTTTTTCTTTTTTTTTCTTTTAGTGCGCATTCACTCATGTTCCTTTTTTTTATAAATTCATTTAGTTTCTTTTTTGTTCAAAAATAAAATTTTTTTATTTTTTCTTTATCATAAATTCAATTCAGCTCTGTTTTTGTATAAAAAAAAAAATCCATTTTCCAGTTTTTCCTATCATTTGGTTGGTTTCATTTTTGCTTCCAATTTTCATTTGTTTTCTTTTGCGCATTGTTCACTTCATTTTTTTTCTTTTACCTTTCATTTAATCCTGCTTTATTTCTGACATTATTTTTTTATGGTCACGTAATCTATTTTCGGTATACTCGCGTTTCCTAGTTAGTCACGGCGGCTAACTCAAAATTACGAAGTTTTGAGATTTTGGTAATTCTTACCTACACATTTGTTGGTGCAACATTAAAAGTTGCAAATAGATTATTCGCAAATTTACGCTCCCTTTTTGCGCACAGTCCACGCTTTGAAAGCTGGCATTTGCATTTTTTTTATTTTCCTAATTTTTTTTACTTCTTGCACACAAATTTCAATTAGCATGATCACCACGTTGGTAGAATCGAACCTACCAATTCACTCATTACCTATAGGCAACAGCGAGTGATCAGCAAATCAACATCATCATGGAACCCCACACGAAATGTTTTGAATTATCTTTGTGGCCATTTATATAATTTTGTTTTGCTTTTATATTTACGGGTTTTCTTTGTGAATTGGAAGTTAAATATTTTGTAATTAGACATCAACGTAGCTTAAGTTTCTTTATATATTATTGGTAATTCGCTTTTGCTTATTTTGAGTTATTTGGCAAATGAAATAGTAGTCGTATTATTAGGGTGAGATAAGGCCAATTAAGATTAGATTTATTTAGGGTTTTTTTGTTTGAAATCGTAGGTTAGTTTTTTTTTATTTCCTTTCTATTTTAAATCAATCATAACTTATTGTTACGTAGAGGTTAAGGAATATTTGAATTGTTAATAAATCTTAAATAATGTATGGTTGAATATATAAGTTTCCTTTTTTTGTCATGCAGGGTTAAATTTAAATACTTGGTGTAGGTGCTGCGCTTGCGCGCGATAAGGGTAAGTGAAGGTGAACATAGGGAAATGACTGGTTGAACTGACGGACTTATGTCAGGTTTAGGGGCACTGTAAGTAGATAGGAGTCAGCACAGTGCCCACGGTGCGGTGCAAGTTGCACTGCAGAGGGAGGGTAGACTCCACCTGACAGGACAGGCCTTCATCTTTTTCTACCCCTTACGCTTTCCCCTCTATAACTTTGCCCCTCACGTTTATTTCCATCTTTTTCAGTTTTTTCTCTCCTTTCTATACACATGCAGGTATGAACCCTCCTTTTTTTCATGTGGATGCGGTTGAAGTCGGTGGTGCAATACCCCGCCCAAGACGACGAGCTAGCCTGGGCCCGCAAGCATACCTGCTTGCCGCCGCTCCTCACCACCCAAACAGTCAGCCACGTAACAATGGCGCCCAACGATAATAGCCCGAACACCTTTTCATTTCATTTAGTTAGTTAACTATTTCTTAATTTAAATTCCAAATTACCATCTTCCTTTTGATTACTAAATTCTCATTTGTTACTTTTAAATTTCTTAATCCGTTGTTTTACTTGCCTTCCTTAGATTTTTTTTCTTAAATCCTTCTTACCCTTCCAAACCCAAACCCAAGCCCTATTTCCGTCTTCCGACTTAGGACAGGGACCGTCGTGATGGCAACGTCGTTTGGGTTCGCCTGGCCGACAAGTGTCATCATGACAATGAGATATGGATTAGCCAAGTGCTCATACCAGGGTTCCTTCTTCGGGTTCTTGCAATTTGACTAAGTGGTACCTGGTATGACACTCAGCTAGAAGACGGACGTCAGTAGGAGGTCGTGGCATGCTGTTTAAGCTACCTTACCGGGAGTCTAGCTCTGCCGGTAAGTGAGGTTTGCAGTCGTCGCCACGATAGGTAGGATTAGGAGGTGTGGCATCCACCCTTAGGGACTAGTTCTCGAGCGTGATGTGCCACACTTCCACGGACAGCACGACGGGCCAGACCTTGAGGTACTTAGTTACGGACGAACATACTGCCTTCACAGAACCTTCGCAAAGGCAGCACCGCACACACCAATACATACTCAGTTTCAGTAGTGACTTTTTTTTACTTTGCAAATTTCAAATTTGATTCTTTTTATATTTTCTTATTAGGATTATTTCCAAACAATTTTTTTGAAACTGCGTTGTAAAATTTTTGGTTTTTTTTATTATATCGTTCTTAGGTTTGCTTCATATTGCTTTCCATTTTTTTATTAGGGACTAGAAAAAAAAATTTACACATACATACATACGTATATTGAAATTCGTATACATTTTGTAGGTGTTTAGCATATTCCATAAATTACAGAATATCTTTGAATTTTTTTTTGTAATAATTAGAACTAAGTTTTTATTTTTCAGTCTTATTTTTGAACTTGGGTTTTGGGTGAACTTTACTAATTCCTTCCTAGGCGTTTAAAAAGATATAAAATTTCAGTTTTTTGTCATATCCACACCATTAGTTGAATTACCATACACATACATACATATACACAAACATATTACTTATTAATTGATTGAATTTTTATATACCTACATTGTAATTTTTATATCTATTATTTAATATCCATTATTTATATATATTTTTTTACTGGGTTTTGGGTGAAATTATTAAGGCTCACATTCATATTTATTCTTTTGCTTAATTTTCGCTTTCATAGCATATTTTGGTTGCTTCCAAATACATACAACACCTTTTAGTGAACTCCTCTTTTTTTTTATTTGCATTTTCTTCACTTTTTTAGTTTCGTTTCTTTCACTTCTTGGGATTTTTTGTTCTGTTCTCAGACAGTGAATGTCTGATAAAGACAAGGAGGTTGATAACCGCGTAGTAGGTGGATTAGGGATACTAGATTCCAATAGTCGGGTAACCAGGAGCCGAGCCCGCGCGTTAGAAAACCAAATGGTTGGTTCGGTTTTTAACCAAATCGACACGGGTATACCAAGGCCCGTCGACTTTATCCCTACGGACTAATTTAATAGGTGCGCGTCGCGGATTTTTGGATCTTTTGGCCCTGAGCGTCCAATTAGGGTCTCTTTCACGAACGGAGTGTCGTTTAACGAGACAGGGGACAGTTTAACATTTTTTACACTTCTAATTTTTCTTACAAAATTTTCTGAAAATTTTTTCAAATGATGAATAGTTAAATACAGTTTATTTTTTGTTGTTTAATTATTAAAAATTAATTCCTATGCTATTTTCTTTTTTATACTCAGTTGAGCAGAGCTCACAGAGTATATTAAGTTTGATTGGATAACGGTTGGTTGTACATATATAAAGGAATCGAGATAGATATAGACTTCCATATATCAAAATAATCAGGATCCAAAAAAAATTTGATTGAGCCATGTCCGTCCGTCCGTCCGTCCGTTAACACGATAACTTGAGTATATTTTGAGGTATCTTGATGAAATTTGGTACGTAGGTTCCTGAACACTCATCTCAGATCGCTATTTAAAATGAACGATATCGGACTATAACCACGCCCACTTTTTCGATATCGAAAATTTCGAAAAACCGAAAAAATGCGATTATTCATTGCCAAAGGCGGTTAAAGCGATGAAACTTGGTAGATGGGTTGACGTTATGACGCAGAATAGAAAATTAGTATGATTTTGGACAATGGGCGTGGCACCGCCCACTTTTACAAGAAGGTAAATTAAAAGTTTTGCAAGCTGTAATTTGGCAGTCGTTGAAGATATCATGATGAAATTTGGCAGGAACGTTACTACTGTTACTATATATGTGCTAAATAAAAATTAGGAAAATTGGATGAAGAACACGCCCACTTTTTAAAAAAAATTTTTTTTTAATTCAAATTTTAACAAAAAATTTAATATATTTACTGTATATAAGTAAATTAAGTCAAAATTCAACTCCAGTAATGATATGATGCAACAAAATACAAAAATAAAAGAAAATTTCAAAATGGGCGTGGCTCCGCCCATTTTCATTTAGTGTGTCTAGAATACTTTTAATGCCATAAGTCGAACAAAAATTTACCAATCCTTTTGAAATTTGGTAGGAGCATAGATTCTATGACGTTAACTGTTCTCTGTGAAAATGGACGAAATCGGTGGAAGCCACGCCCAGTTTTTATACACAGTCCACCGTCTGTTCTTCCGCTCGGCCGTTAACACAATAACTTGAGCAAAAACCGATATATCTTTACTAAACTTAGCCCACGTACTTATCTGAACTCACTTTATCTTGGTATAAAAAATGGCCGAAATCCGACCATAACCACGCCCACTTTATCGATATCGAAAATTACGAAAAATTAAAAAAATGCCATAATTCTATACCAAATACGAAAAAAGGGATGAAACCTGGTAACTGGATTGGTTTATTGACGCAAAATATAACTTTAGAAAAAACTTTGTAAAATGGGTGTGACACCTACCATATTAAGTAGAAGAAAATGAAAAAGTTCTACAAGGCGAAATCAACAGCCCTTGGAATCTTGGCAGGAATACTGTTAGTGTTATTGAATATATAAATAAATTAGCAGTACCCGACAGATGATTTTCTGGATCACCTGATCCACATTTGGTCGATATCGCGAGAACGCCTTCACATATACATCTAAGGGCCACTCGCTTTTAAAACCCTCATTAATACCTTTAAGCATATGATATCCATATCGTACAAACACATTCTAGAGTCAACCTTGGCCCACCCTAATGGCGATATCTCGAAAAGGCGTGCACCTATAGACCTAATGTCCACTCCCTCTTAAAATGCTCAGTAACACCTTTCGTTTGATACCCATATCGTAAAAACATTCTAGAGTCACCCCTGGCCCACCCTAATGGCGATATCTCGAAAAAGCGTCCACCTATAGACCTAATGTCCACTCCCTCTTAAAATGCTCAGTAACACCTTTCCTTTGATACCCATATCGTACAAACATTCTAGAGTCACCCCTGGCCCACCCTAATGGCGATATCTCGAAAAGGCGTCCACCTATAGACCTAATGCCCACTCCCTCTTAAAATGCTCAGTAACACCTTTCGTTTGATACCCATATCGTACAAACATTCTAGAGTCACCCCTGGCCCACCCTAATGGCGATATCTCGAAAAGGCGTCCACCTATAGACCTAATGCCCACTCCCTCTTAAAATGCTCAGTAACACCTTTCGTTTGATACCCATATCGTACAAACATTCTAGAGTCACCCTTGGTCCACCTTTATGGCGATATCTCGAAAAGGCGTCCACCTATAGAACTAAGGATTGCTCCCTTTTAAAATACTCATTACCACCTTTCATTTGATACCCATATCGTACAAACACATTCCAGAGTCACCCCTGGCCCACCCTAACGGCGATATCTCGAAAAGGCGTCCACCTATGGACCTAATGCCCACTCCCTCTTAAAATGCTCAGTAACACCTTTCGTTTGATACCCATATCGTACAAGCACATTCTAGAGTCACCCCTGGCCCACCCTAATGGCGACATTTCGAAAAGGCGTCCACCTATAGACCTAATGCCCACTCCCTCTTAAAACGCTCAGTAACACCTTTCATTTGATTCCCATATCGTACAACTAGAGACACCCCTGGTCCACCTTTATGGCGATATCTCGAAACGGCGTCCACCTAGGGAACTAAGGATCACTCCTTTTCAAAATACTCATTAACAGCTTTCATTTGATACCCATATGGTACAAACATATTCTAGAGTCACCCCTGGTCCACCTTTATGGGGATTTCTCGAAAAGGCGTTCACCTATAGAACTAAAGCCCACTCCCTCTTAAAACGCTCAGTAACACCTTTCATTTGATTCCCATATCGTACAACTAGAGACACCCCTGGTCCACCTTTATGGCGATATCTCGAAACGGCGTCCACCTAGGGAACTAAGGATCACTCCTTTTCAAAATACTCATTACCACCTTTCATTTGATACCCATATCGTACAAACACATTCCAGAGTCACCCCTGGCCCACCCTAACGGCGATATCTCGAAAAGGCGTCCACCTATGGACCTAATGCCCACTCCCTCTTAAAATGCTCAGTAACACCTTTCGTTTGATACCCATATCGTACAAGCACATTCTAGAGTCACCCCTGGCCCACCCTAATGGCGACATTTCGAAAAGGCGTCCACCTATAGACCTAATGCCCACTCCCTCTTAAAACGCTCAGTAACACCTTTCATTTGATTCCCATATCGTACAACTAGAGACACCCCTGGTCCACCTTTATGGCGATATCTCGAAACGGCGTCCACCTAGGGAACTAAGGATCACTCCTTTTCAAAATACTCATTATCACCTTTCATCTGATACCCACATCGTACAAACACATTCTAGAGTCAGCCCTGGTCCACCTTTATGGCGATATCCCTAAATGGCGTCCATTCATAGAACTATGGCCTACTCTCTCTTAAAATACTCTTTAATACCTTCCATTTGATACATACAACCACATTCCAGGGTTACCCTAGGTTCATTTTCCTACATGGTGATTTTCCTTATTTTTGCTCCATAGCTCTCAACTGAGTATGTAATGTTCGGTTACACCCGAACTTAGCCTTCCTTACTTGTTTCATTTTGTTTTCTATGCCATTTTGGGCTTAAACAAATTTTCTATTTTAGAAAAACATCAGTAAACATTTAAAAAAAAATTTTTTTTTCACGTTTAAGGAGTTTTATCAAAACGACCTAAGCACTTGACTTTGATTTTGTATGTCCTCTTCTGGGAACATAACTCAATAATTAGTAACAAAAGTTTTTACAGCAGAAATTTTAATTTTTGCTTGTCAATAGGCAGCCGTTAAGTTGCCCGAATATTTTCTTACTTAAAAATAATGTCTAAATTGTCAAACGGACTTCAGTATTAAGCTAAGTATACTTATTATAATTATACGTCTTATGCTGCCAGTCCTATTGTTTATTCCACCCTTTTTATGCTCTGACCGACTTCAATAATTTCTTCCCAATTGTTTACCACCTTATCACCGTTGGACATTTCTGTCTGGCTGTAGATTTGTGTTTGTGAAAATTGTGTTTGTTTGAAGTGTGTTGGAATTCGAAAGGTACAAAAGTAGGCGCCAGCGCATTTAATGGTAGCGTATTTGTTTTTCAACTGCGGCAATTTTCATTTTATCTTCATCGTTGGAGCCCAAATTTAATTCATCAAAAATATTGTAACGATTTTACTGCAAATCCTCTTATTTGCAATCCTCTGCTAAGTTCGAATCACTAAACTGTTGAATAAATAACTCCAATTTGTAATTATGCAAAATGGCCTTTATTAAAGTACTTCACAATAACACTCAAACTGTGCAACGAATAGCTTGCTTAATAACCAAACTGATTGATAGCTCAAATGAAACTCTACTATTCAAAATAATACTGCTATTGCTCGCTAGATATCGTCTTAATCGAAACTGCTTGACAACTCAAATCAAACTGAATTACAGCGCCTCTACATCTGTCGCCTTTTATACTCTTTGGTTTCCTCGTTCGCATCTTCTAGACGCTTCCAGAATCTACTAGTCCAGTAGCTCTCAAACTTCTCAGCTGTAACTACAATTGCACAATTTTATAGTTTTTCTCATTGCATACTTATAGGAGTATCTCAGATATATGCATTTATTTGTGCATTGACTCTCTGCTGCTCGTACACGTACATGGTACATATATGTAGACGCAGTTATTGTTTCGTTTATGTAGATACATGATGATTGAATTATTGATGTGCATTCACGTCACTGCTTAGCATCGGCTTAGAGCTGGCAGCACTCCTTAGTTTTGCTAATATTCGTAACACTGCCCTCCACCTAAGTCTGATCGTCCCGATCAGACAAATCTCTCGATCTAAACGCTGCTAGCATCGCCAAATGTACCACTCTTCTACTCCGTGGTTTCTCAATGCTTTGTATGTGGTAGATGGTATCACTGATCTTCTTCACAACCTTGTACGGGCCTTCCCAACTGCACCGAAATTTGGATGGAACACCTTTCCGCCGGTGAAGGTTGTATAACAGTACCAAATCTCCCGCCAAGAAACCTTTCTAATTATTGTTCTCATGGTACCTGTGTTTCATCGTAACACTCAATACCCTGGTTCGTTCCTTCACACTCTGTTGTTTGGCCGATGAACTACTTCGTAGAGCTTGCGCTGGACGGACTTGCTTGCAAAATCAGTATCGTTCCCACGTTTCCTCACAGTAGTGCGCTCTGGCTAGAAACTACCCTCGCATTCTTTCTCGGAAATTCGTTACTTCGTTTTCCTACGTCTTTTAGGTTTTGTTAATGCCAGTGTTTCTCTCGCAGGTACTTTTGATTTTGATTTATTTGGCCCATTCGATCTATCAACCTTTGCCTTTGACTTTCGTGGTCTTTGTCGAGTCTTTTCCACCAGTACCCGATTACTGCTGAACCCTTTTTCCAAACTAAAGTTAAGTGGTATGTCCTGGTTCTTATAGCGCATAATTTTTCTCCGCATATCGATCCTGATGTCATGGTCAGCCAAGAAGTCTACTCCCAATATGACTTCATCAACGATCTCCGTCACAACGAATTTGTGTAGAACCATAAATTTTCCAATTAATACCTCACATATCACTTCGCCTTGGGCTTGATTATACTCGCCTGTGAACGTACGCAACCTTGTTCCAGGTAATGACTTTACTCTCCTGTAGACCAAATCAGATCGAATCAAGGAATGAGATGCCCTCGTATCTACAGTCAGTACACACTCTTTAACATCCACATTCCCTCTGATGGCAAGACTGCTTGATTTCCTTCCAATCTGCGACACAGATATCACAGGACATTCAATAGCCGGGGCAAGTTTTCGTTCTTTACATCCGACACGCTCTTGCTCATTTCCGCCAGATTTGCGTTTACGGCCAGCCACATTGTTGGAACTATTAGGACCAAGATCGCAATGACGTGCAATGTGACCTGGGTTGCCGCACTTGAAACATTTAATAACTCCGGCATTCTTCTGTTGAGATCCCTTCAGTGCTTCCAAAATTGTGTCTACCCACTCTGGCCTTTCTACTTCCACACGGCGTGCTTTGAGAACTGGCTTACACAGAAGCGACGCTGTTTCCTGAATCAGAGCATGCGATACCGTTTCAGCAAATGTTAGTTTTGGATTCGCATATGTAGCCCGCTTCGTTTCTACATCTCGTATGCCATTTATAAAGCTCTGAATTTTTACCCTTTCAGTGTATTCCACGGGTGCGTCCGCATTTGACAAATGTGCCAACCTTTCAACCTCCGAGGCAAACTCCTGCAAAGTCTCATTCGCTCTTTGGTGGCGGTTTTGCAACTCAATTTGGAATATCTGTTTCCTATGCCCGCTTCCATAACGTCTCTCGACAGCGGCCATCAGTGCTTCATAGCTGTTCCGTTCGTACTCTGGAATAGTCTGTAAGATTTCCGCGGTAGGCCCTTTCAGTGCCACGAGCAGAGCTGCAACTTTATCTTCGGCATTCCAGTGGTTCACTGCTGCGGTCTTCTCAAACTGTAGCTTAAAGGCCTGAAAAGGAACAGAACCGTCAAAGGATGGTGTCTTTACCTTTGGATTACTCGCTGAAACTGTTGGGCGATTTAATTGCAACTCCTGTATACGACCTTTAAAAGCTTCTATTTCAGCATCAATTTTTTCTTCAAACTGTAAAATTTTTGTATCTTGCGCCTCCAACTTCGAGGAAATACGTTCTTCTTGCTGTTCCAGTTGAGCAGAGATCTGCGATGATATCTGTGCTGAAATTTGCGCCGAGATATCGGATATCCGTGTTTCTTGTGCTTCAATCTTTGATGTTATACGTGCCTCTTGGGATTCCATCTGTGATGACAGTTGAGATGTTATTTCTGTCTTTTGCGATTCCAGTTGGGATGCCAATTGTGACGACATTTCGGACATTTGTGCCGATATTGTAGCCAACATCATGTTCAGGTCTGTGTTCGCCATTGTCTGCGGTGTTTCATTTTTCTCTTCAATTTTTGCTGTCGTCTCGTCCTCCTCAGGATAAAAGACACACTTGTCCACATCAATTCCTTCTTCTTCCATTGCCTCTCGTAGCCGTGCCTGAAGTTCGAGTTTAATGCCGGTTGTATTCAATCCACGGCTCTCCAACTCCTTCTTCAGTTGCTGGATCTTCAATTCACTGAACTTTGCTATGTCCTTATTGTCCTATGGAATTTATTCAACAATTCCTCTTCTGACACCAATTGTAACGATTTTACTGCAAATCCTCTTATTTGCAATCCTCTGCTAAGTTCGAATCACTAAACTGTTGAATAAATAACTCCAATTTGTAATAATGCAAAATGGCATTTATTAAAGTACTTCACAATAACACTCAAACTGTGCAACGAATAGCTTGCTTAATAACCAAACTGATTGATAGCTCAAATGAAACTCTACTATTCAAAATGATACTGCTATTGCTCGCTAGATATCGTCTTAATCGAAACTGCTTGACAACTCAAATCAAACTGAATTACAGTGCCTCTACATCTGTCGCCTTTATACTCTTCGGTTTCCTCGTTCGCATCTTCTAGACGCTTCCAGAATCTACTAGTCCAGTAGCTCTCAAACTTCTCAGCTGTAACTACAATTGCACAATTTTATAGTTTTTCTCATTGCATACTTATAGGAGTATCTCAGATATATGCATGTATTTGTGCATTGACTCTCTGCTGCTCCTACACGTACATGGTACACATATGTAGACGCAGTTATTGTTTCGTTTATGTAGATACATGATGATTGAATTATTGATGTGCATTCTCGTCACTGCTTAGCATCGGCTTAGAGCTGGCACACTCCTTAGTTTTGCTAATATTCGTAACAATATCATTGCAAAAGCGAAATTTCTGTTTGTTCCGAATGTGGTTCTTTGTTCCTTATTCCAGTTTAACGTCAAAAAATTTAACCGCGATAATAATTAGATTCGGAAAAACAGGTCCTATACCTTCTCTTTTTTGTCGCTTCTTTTACAAGGCTTAGGCTGTAATCAGCCAGTATAATCAAGGCAGGATCACCATATAAAAGGCGTACCCTTGCCAGAAATGAACTTAGGCTGAAAAATTAGCCACCAGAATCATAGGCAGGATCGCCATATAAAAGTTTAAAAAAGAATTGTCGGTTTCGTGAGTGGCGAAAGAGCGAATGCATCTTTATTCAAATATTGTCAGCTAATTTATACTAAATTATTCTAAACATATTCCTACATATATATTTATTTTAAGCATACATGCTTACATACATATTTACTTTAAGCATACATACTTACATACCTACATACAACTTGACACAAAATATGTACCTACACATCTGTGTTGAGCTGTGACTTCTGTGAGAACCGCAATGTCAACAAATTTGCCTGCATGCAAATTTGGTTTGTTCGTGCGTTGTACACACACCTGTATTAAATCATGTGAATTGCTCTGTCAGCAACAATTAGTAAATGCCCCTTTTGTGTTGGTTAAAATTTAGACTCTTTTTGTTACAGGGTAGCATATTAACTTGTTTCTTCATTTGGCATTGAAATTGTTGGCTGTTTACACTACCCGGGCGCTTCGGGATATTCATACCTGGGAAACAAATGTCGGGTTGAAAGGCAACGCGAATAAGACGGATATGGTCTTGTTTACAAAGAGGTACAACGTCCCAAATTGGATCAGGCCTAAGTTAGGAGGGGTGACCCTACAGGAGAAACCTTCCATAAAGTATCTAGGAATCATCCTAGACAGTAAGCTGTCATAGAAACTCAACGTGGAGGAGAGGGTGAAGAAGGCTTCAACGGCACTCTATGCTTGTAAAAGAATGTTGGGTTGTACGTGGGGCTTATCGCCCTCTCTTTCTCATTGGGTTTTTACAGCGATTGTAAGCCCTATTCTATACTATAGAATTCTTGTTTGGTGGAAAGCCACACAAAAAGCAACCTACCTCAAAAAATTAGAGGGGGTATGCAGACTATCAATGCTTAGCATTACGAGAGCCCTGAAAACAACCCCGACAGCTGCACTGTATGTCATTCTGCACATTCCACCTCTAGACCTGGTAGCAAAGAACATAGCGTTAACAACTGCAACCAGGCTCGGGGCAGCTTGAGCACCGACCATACGGCCATAGTAGTATAGCGTCATCAATCAGAAGAAGAGTAGACCACCTAAATCCCTATCTGCACTTCGAGGGCGATCCTAAGGCCACAATAGAGGTGGATGGTTGGCGCAAGGGTGCTCAAATGACGGACGGGGCGATACATGTGTACACAGATGTTTCCAAAGTAGTGGAAGGAGTATGGTCTGCGGTATACTCTGCTGATCCAGAAATAAACAGATCCTACAGGTTCCCGGATTACTGTAGCGTTTTCCAAGCAGAAATAGTAGCCGTAACCAAAGCAGTAGAAACCCTGGAAGCATACGTCTATATTGAGTCCCAGGGCATATGGGAATAGATGGGAATGAAAAAGCGGATGAATTAGCTAAAAAGGGCGCATCCCCTGAAGCTTGCTCCGTAGACGTCCCAATTAGACTGGGCGAAATTAAGCGAAGGCGAGAGGTGGACATGATCGACCAAGCAGTAAAGGCGCGGGTTCAAGCGCGGGGCTGTAAAGTGTCGAAGATTATGTGCAGGTCTTACAACCTTAGATTACCAAAGTTGCTTATATCATTAAAAAGAGAGCAATGTAGACTCATGATGGGTATTCTGACTGGACACTGCCTTCTGGCGTCACATGCCTTTAAATTAGGCTTGGTCAGTGATAGCAGATGTAGGATGTGCGGGTTAGAGGAGGAAACGATCGAGCACGTTCTGTGCTCTTGCCCTGCGCTTGCCAGGCTAAGACTCCAGCTATTAGGAGGGATACTGCTGTCAGATCTAGAAGCAATAAGTGGCTTAAGTCCTAGGAAGCTTCTTGTATTTGCCAAGAGGGCGGAGTTATTTTATAACATAGGTCCTGGTTAGGGGTTTTCAGTTTGGTCGTTAAAACAAACTTCTGGTACTACGGACTTATTCAGTCTATGTGAGGTCCTCATGGACCGGCCAGTTCAACTTAACCTAACTTACCCTCTGTGATTCCTTGCACCTTGGTAATATCTTTGATTTAATGTTATACTCAGTGATTCCTGATATCTTTAATTTAATGTTATCCTCAGTAATTCCTGGTATCCATGATTTAATATTGTCCTCAGTGACTCTTGTTATCCTTGATTGAATATTATCCTCTGCGATTTCACTTATTTATGCACTTTCTGGGTCCCTGCTTGGGCGCCAGTTCAGGACAGAAGGTCCCTTTTTGATTAAAAAAATATTAAGAGGGCCAACTTGCCCACACAAAAAAATACTAGAGAATTAAACTTGCTCAATCTTTATTTCACAAACACTTGGCACTAACACTCAAAAGCAACTGCCTCCTAATTCTATCTTAACTGCTATTTATTCTTTATCCACTCTTCTGCTGCGCAGGGCTGAGAATGCAGTGCCCCGTGATCGAGCGTGCCCTTGACTTCCCACGGTTGGTTATTTCGTTAGGTTGCGAAATGCTTTGATTTCGCAATAGTCCAATATGCAGAATTTGCTGACGTTGCAATTAACGAACTGTAGGAATTATTTGAGGACATCGACAGGTGATATGATCTACTTGTTGAAAGTGCTGACGATATGTCTGGGTGGCAAATACCGATGGGTGGAAAGTAGCTTACGCAGCGCACGTCTATGTGCGCAGCGGCTGAATGTGTTAACTTATATATATATTGTAAAAGTCTATAACACCGGTCGACTGCTAATACGTGTCCTAAAAGACGTGGCTTGAAGTCAGTATTAATAATCCGGAGGCGGAAAACGCAAATTTTGAGTTGTTCAAAAGAAATTAATGAAAAACGGAAATGCTTATTTCTGCTAAAGCTCTTTAAAAGTGTGGGACAAAGAACACTCACGCAGTCGCGATGTTATGAAACCAATATTACTAAAATAAAGCTAACAACATGATAAACTTTGATTACAAAACAACCAGGTCCTTACTATAACAGGCACCTTGACGTTGGTATGAGTGCTTAGCCGAACTAAATAGTGCCCGACTATGGGACTGAGCGGTTTAGGGCCTGCATCTGGATGTCGGAGACAAAGAACTGCCAACTCCCTTATCCAGGGTGTTATGCGGACCGTGCCTATTGAACGATTTGCAGCCAGCGGATATATTCGGCTGTATCTGAACATAGCCTTCCCGATACCGGTCCGCCTCGGGAAGTAATGATAGCCTTACCACAGCAAGGGGCGCTGTTGTGGCGAATGGTTTTTATCCTCATTTTTAACATTAGACCGCTTATCCCGCCTAGTGGGCAGTTGGTCGTACGACAAAGATGAACTCAAAAACTTCAAGAGAAAGTAAGTATGCGAAGGAAAAGGCAATGGCATCGCAATCCGGTGAAGAGGAAATCGCTATCAGCGATAATTCCGACGCGGATAGCGATGATCAGAGCCCTCGGAAAAGGAGCGGCATAGCATCACGGTCAAAGATTTATAGTTAGAACGGGAACAACTATATAGGGAGCTTAAGAGAACCGTCCCAAAATATGGAGCTGCATTGATAATTATGCAGCGCTTGGGGCCAGTGGTTCACCCAACCAAGTATGAGAGCAATCGCTTGGCATGGGCCCGTGAGACAGTGGAAGAACGTCGAAGAAAATTCACAGACGAAAGCTTTGCTGCGAACAACCCTCAATTTTGCAACCGCATCGAAGGGGAAGAAGCCCCTAGAGGCAAGAGGCATCGATCGGCTGAAACTGACAAGCCTGCTTTCCAAAGGCAGAAGGGGGAGGGTAAATGTCCCACTCCAAGAACCAGGATGCGAACTAGCCGGAATGACAGAAACCGAACCTCAAAATCTGCAAAGCGAATCGAAGAGGGAAATATAAGTACTGGAAAGCCATGTACCTCGAAAGCTGTAATACAAGAAGAGGAAGGTAATAATGGCTTCAGAAGCAAAGGCAGAAGTGTTAATAAAGTAAAGGGAGCTAACGCTGAGACTCCGGTGTTTACCGAGAAGAAAATGAGCGAAGTTTCGAAGCAGTCCTTGGCTGTGGCACTAAAAGATTGCAGCGTCCCAATGGACAGATGCCAACCGAAAGGTGGAGACCCATAGAAGGGGAGCTGATCAGTATAATGATCAAAATTATGCATGATGAACCAAACAGACCGCTACCAGCCTTCGAAACAGCTGGATGGCACAATGGGGTTGAACTGATAACCTAAACCAATAAGGCAACTTAAGAATAGCTGCCGAGAGTTGTTCCAGACCTTCAAAAATAAGAAGGCACACGGTTGAAAGTGGCGGATAGCGCACTTATCCCCACGATACCAACGGCAAAGGTTTGGATCCCCCGAGTGGTGAAGGTGGAAGACACGCTTAGCATGCTGCAGCGGCAGAACCTGAAAATACCGACACGGAATTGGAGGGTACTCTACGTATCCCGACCCGTGGAGGGGGCCAGTACTACATCCTCCAAATTAATAAGTAATCGGAGGATCTGTTGCAATCACAACTGGGGCACATTAAAAAGAGGAGCCCTCACTACAATGACTCCAATACGCTAAAAGCAGGGGAGGTTGAAAAGGACCTCGATAACCTGAAAGTAGATGCAAATGATGGGGGCAAAAGCGCACTGGAAGAAGTGCACTAGAATATCAATCGTGCTGAAACCCTTAAGAAAAACCAAAACATGCTTAAAGTAGGAGAGGTCGAAAAGGACCACGAAGACCTGGAAGTAGCAGAAAAAGACAAGGGTATAAGCGTAGAGGCAGAGGCATTGGAAGCGGACAAACAGTTCAATTATGCTGCGAGTCTAACAAAGCCGCTTCGAACAGGGGAGGGAGAAACGGACTTCAAGACTCGGAAAACAGCGGAAAATGCATTGCTTGAGAGCTGTGGTGGATATTTTGGAGAGAGACCAACAGCTTAATTGCGTTGCGAGTCTTACAGATAAACCTCCAACACAGTAAAGTGACATCGAGTGAGCTCCTCCTGACTCTTAAGGAGGGTTCGTTTGATGTGGCGCCGATAAAGGAGCCATGGCTTTCATCTGAAGGGAAGGTTTCTTGACTCAGCGCTCGCGGATTCAGCGTTTATTACGCAAAGATGGAAAGCAGGGTTAGAACTGCAGTCATCGTAAGGAAACACCTATACTCGTGCATGCTATTTAACCTAAGCGCCGAAGACCTAGCGGTAGTCGCAATAGAGGGAAAGAAAGAAGCATCGCTTGTCATAGACGCGGATACGAATGCGCACAACAGCGTATGGGGAGGGAACGATATTAATGATAGAGGTGAGTCCCTTTTTTGTTACATACTACAGAGTAGTATACAGGTGGCCAACAGGGGTAGCGTGCCTACATATGCTGGTCCTACGCCAAGCAATGTGCTTAATATCACATTGAGTTCTGAGCATGATATATCGGGGTATGAATGGAGGGTACTTGACAGGCCATCATTCTCAGACCATGCATATATCAGCTTCAGAATACCCCTAAAGAGGGTAGATAAGGAGAAAACCTTTGGTAACCCTAGGGCAACGGACTGGTGCAAATTTCAGAAAGATGTATCAGGAAGCCTGGGGCAGCCTAAAGAGGTTGCCACCGTAGATGAGTTTGGGGGGTGCAACAACTTATTATCAAAGGTGCTGACAACTGCGTACAACAGAGCTTGTCCTCTGAAAAGATTCAAGGGGAGAGCAAAGCCACTATGGTGGAGTAAGTAGCTGAGTCTTCTTAGAGGGCAGGTAAAAAAGAAAGCGAGGAGCGCAGGGACGAATACAGAGATATGTTGAGGCTCTATAAACGAGAAATTAACAGTTCAAAGCGGATTTCATGGAAGAATTTGTGCCGACAAGAATGCTCCAGCGAAACGGTGAGACTGAGAAAAGTCCTATCTAAAGGATATGCAGTCCAGAGACTGATAAAAAAGTACAACGGGGAATCATCACACAGTAGTGAGGAGACCCTTGAGGCCCTACTTAACACACACTTCCCATCAGGAGATGATGCGGAAGAGCTGTGTACCATGTTCACAGTCCTATTCCCTGCTATGCTGCAGATGGCCGGTGGAACGATTTTAGAATGGCTAAGAATAATCTTTGAGGGCTGCATAGAACTGAACCACTTCCCGCATTCTTGGAGAACGGATCCAGTAGTCTTCATACCGAAAGCGGGAAAAGCCAGTCATCTTCTCCCGAAAGACTTCAGGCCTATTAATTTGACATCTTTTCTACTCAAAATCCTAGAGAGATTAATAGATTGTGAGCACCAAATATACACCATGAGTTTGGCCCACACAAACCCACTGCCCCACAACATAGGATCAGTAACATAGACAACGCAACACAAATAAAACTCTACATAAGAACACGATCAGCAACATAGCCAACACAACTCGAAACACAAACAAGTCTATGAAACATCATTAGCGCCACAAGTTGCCGCAACACTCCACAACAACACCGTAACCATGGCAACGCAACTAACTAAGCTAGCAACATCAAGAGCATTGGCTATGAAAAGTGTAACACACGAAGACGGCAGTCATTCAGCCGCGGTTGTGGTTGCGACCGGAGCTACTATTGGAGCGTTATTGAAGGCATATCGGTTTTGACCATTGCAAGCCAGTGCGGTTCATAGGAGAACGTCGTGGACTGAGAATTTTGGGAAAGCTGGTTTTGACCGCTCTGCAACGCTTTGGACCACGCTCGCTCTCTCGTAAGGACACGTTCTCCACAGTATAGTGATCCCGCGCTCATCCAAAGGTCAACCGCGGCAGAAGTACGTCGGCATCCGCAGTGAATCGAAGTGAAACACCACAACTTGACTGTACCGAGGCTGACGGATCTCATCTAACGGGACGTGAAGTTGTGATTGTTACTCGAGCAGGGCATCTGAAATGCGTATCGGCTTTGACCATCGCAAGACACTTCCCCACATATGAGAAAGCCGTGGGCTGAGGATTGTGGGTAAGCTGGTTTTGAGCGCTCTACAACGCCTTAGACCACGCTCGCTCCCTGCTAAGCGAAGGCCCACAGCGTCACGAGTCCGTGCACTACCGCCATAAGCCTCGGCAGAAATAGTCTATGAAAAAATACGACTTTGGCCACGGCAGAATTACGCAAACATGCGACGTTGGCCGCAGCAGAGTTACGCAAGCATACGACGTGGGCCACGGTAGAAATAGCCTACTCCCTCATATGGCGTTGGCCGCAGCAGAGTCACACAAGCATACGACGTTGGCCACAGCAGAGTTACGCAAACATACGACGTTTTCCACGGTAGAAATAGCCTACATACACATATAACGTTGGCCACAGCAGAGCTACGCAAACATACGACGTTGACCACAGCAGAGTCAGGCAAACATACGACGTTGTCCGAGGTAGAAATAGCCTTCATACACATATAACGTTGGCCACAGAAGAGCTACGCAAACATACGACGTTGACCACAGCAGAGTCAGGCAAACATACGACGTTTGCCGGAGCAGAGCTACGCAAACATACGACGTTGGCCACAGCAGAGACACGCAAGCATACGACGTTGGCCACGGTAGAAATAGCCTACACACCCATAAGAAGTTGGCAGCAGCAGAGCTACGCAAACATGCGACGTTGGCCACAGCAGATCCACGCAAACATACGATGTTGGCCGCAGCAGAGCTACGCAAACTTACGACGTTGGCCACAGCAGAGTTACGCAAGCATACGACGTTGGCCGCAGCAGAGTTACGCAAACATACGACGTTGGCCGCAGCAGAGTTACGGAAACATACGACGTCAACCACACCAAAGTTACACTTACGCAGACGCACCGACATAAGCCGCAGCAGAGACAGCGCAGTCGCTAACCATAGTAGAGACACGCCCACGCAAGGCTTCACTGAGATACACTTACACATACCTAGGCGGCGACCGGCAAGGCGCTCTAACGGAACGCTCCTAACGAGCGTGGGCCGCAAGCCCACCACTAATCATATAGCAAGCATCAAACGATTTGCAAGGTGCTCCAAAATACAAATTTATTGTAAACGAACCTTGGACACGGCGAGTATACCCCATCAATTAACTAACTGTGCAATGATTTGACGACATCGACAGGTGATATGATCTACTTGTTGAAAGTGCTGACGATATGTCTGGGTGGCAAATACCGATGTGTGGAAAGCTGCTTACGCAACACACGTGTATTAGCCAGTTGTGGGAGTTTGTAAGTGCGCAGCGGCTGAATGTGTTAATTTATATATATACTAGCCTTTACCCGCGGCTCCGTCCGCAAGGAGAAAATGAAATATATGGGTTATTCACGCTAGTTTCTGTGTAATGCATTTTATATTTGTAATTGAGTAAAAAAGAACTAAATGAGCTGATAATCTGATAGGATCCCCAAATGATCCCGAAATTATCCATAAAAAGCAACGAAATGACCCCGACGCTATCGCGGACGGATTCCTAAAACCATCCAGAAATGCCCCAAAAGGGTCTTCAAAAGTTCCCGGAATAGACCCAAAAAAACTCGAAATGACAACGACACGATTCTAGACTTATCCAGAGAAATGATCCCTGAAGGGTACCAAAATGATCCCGAAATATTCCCGAAAAAGTTACGAAATGACACTGACGGGCTCCCGGACGGATCTCAAAAATCATCCAGAAAATATCCAAGAAGGGTTAACAAATTATCCCGACATAGTCCAGAAAAAGTTCCAAAATGACCCCGAGGGGACCCACGACGTATCGCGAAAACCATACAGAAATGATTCCAGAAGGATCCCAAAAAAATCCCGAACTAGTCCGGAAATAACCCCAATGGGATCCCGCACGGATCAAGAAATGATCCCGGAAGGTCCCAACACTATCCCGAAAAAGTAACAAAAAAGTCCCGAAATTACTCTTATGGCATCCCGGACGGATCCAGAAATGACCCCGGAAGGGTCCCCAAATCACCCTGACGGATCAGGCAAACCATCTCAATTCCGGAAGGATCCCCAAATGATCCCGAAATAATACAGAAAAATGAAATGACGCCTCAAGGGTCTCCAAATGATCCCGAAATATTCCGGTCCCGAAAAAGTTCCGAAATGAACTTGACGGGATCCCGTACGGATCCCGAAAACCAACCAGAAATGATGCCGGTAGGTACCACAAATTATCCCGAAATAGTCCCGAAATGACCACGACGGGATCCCGGACGGATCCAAAAAACTAACCAGAAATGATGCCGGTAGGTACCCCAAATGATCCCGAAATAGTTCCGAAATTACCCCGTCGGGATCCTGGAAAGATCCCTAAAACTATCCAGAAATGATGGCGAAAGGGTCCCCTAGAAATGATGCCAGAAGGTACCCCAAATGATCCCGAAAAAGTTCTGAAATGACCCCGACGGGATCCTGGATGGATCCCGGAACCCTTCCAGAAATGATGCCGGTGGGTACCCCAAAATGATTCCGAAATAGTCCCGAAATGCCCCTGAAGGGATCCCCGGGGGATCCCGGAAACTATCCAGAAATGATACCCGAAAGGTTCTTAAATGATCCCCAAATAGTCCCGAAATGACCCTGACGAGATCCCGGACGGATCCCGAAAACCATCCAGAAATGATGGTGAAAGGGTCCCCAAATGATCCCGTATTAGTCGCGAAATAGTCCGGAAATGAACCCGATGGGAGCCCGCACGAATCCATAAATGATCCCGGAAGGGTCCCAAAACTATCCCCAAAAAGTAAAAAAAAATCTCGAAATGACTCCTACGGCATCCCGGACGGATCCCGAAATACCCTCGGAAGGGTCCCCAAATGATTCCAAAATGGTCCCTAAACTACCCTGATGGATCCGGCAAACCATCAATTGATGCCGTAGGGGTCTCCAAATGATCCCGAAATAGTCCCGAAATTAACCTGAATGGTTCCCGTACAGATCCCCGAAATCCATCCAGAAGTGATGCCGGAAGGGTCCCCAAATGATCCCGAATTAGCCCTGAAAAAGTTCCAAAATGACCCAGACGGGCTTCCGGATGGATCCCGAAAACCATCCAAAAATTATCCCGAAATAGACCCGCAGAAGTCCAGAAATGACGCTGACGGGATCTCGAACGGATCCCTAAATGACCCTAACGGGATACGGACAGATCCCGAAATCCATCCAGGAATGATCTGGGAAGGGTCCCAAAATGATCCTAAAATAGTCTCGGAAAAGTCAAGAAATTACCCTGACGGGATCTTGGACGGATCCTGAAAACCTTGCTTAAATGATCCCGAAAAAGTGCCGAAATGAACATCACGGGATCCCGTACGGATCCCGAAAACCATCCAGAACTGATGCCGGTAGGTAGCACAAATGATGCCGAAATAGTCCCGAAATTACCCCGTCGGGATCACGGACGGATAACGAAAAAGTCCTGAAATGACCCTGACAGGATCGCAGACGAATACCGAAAACCATGCAGAAATGACGCCGGAAGGGACCCCAAATGATCCCGAAAAAGTCCCGAAATTATCCCGATGGGATCCCGGGCGGATCACGAAAACCAACCAGAAATGAAACCGGTGGGCACTCCAAATGATCCCGAAATAGTCCCGAAATGACCCCGTCGGGATCACGGACGGATCCCGAATAAGTCCTGAAATTATCCCGACGGGATCCCAGACGAATACCGAAAACCATCCAGAAATGATGCCGGTGGGTTCCCCAAAATAATCCCGAAATAGTCCCGAAATGACCCTGACGAGATCCCGGACGGATCCCGAAAATCTACCAGAAATGATGACGGTAGGTACCCCAAATGATCCCGAAATGACCCCGTCGAGATCCCAGACGGATCCCTAAAACTATCCAGAAATGATGCCGGAAAGGTCCGAAATTATCCCCTAATAGTCCCGAAATGACGCTGGAGGAATCCCGGAAGGATCCCGAAAACCATCCAGAAATGATGCCGAAAGGGTCCCCAAATGATCCCGTATTATTCGCGAAAAAGCCCTGAAATGACCCCGACGGGATCTGGGACGGATACCGAAAACCATGCAGAAATGGCGTCGGAAGGGACCCCAAATGATCCCGAAATAGTCCCGAAATTACCCCGTCGGGATCACGGACGGATCCCGAAAAAGTCTTGAAATGACCCCGACGGGATCCCAGACGAATACCGAAAACCATCCAGAAATGATGCCGGTGGGTACCCCAAAATGAGCCCGAAATAGTCCCGAAATGACCCTGAAGGGATCCCCGAGGGATCCCGGAAACTATCCAGAAATGATGCCCGAAAGGTTTCCAACTGATCCCCATATAGTCCCGAAATGACCCTTACGAGATCCCGGACGGATCCCGAAAACCATCCAGAAATGATGCCGAAAGGGTCCCCAAATGATCCCGTATTATTCGCAAAAAAGTCCCGAAATTACCCCGACGGGATCCCGGACGGATACCCAAAACCATCTAGAAATGATGACTGAAGGTACCCCAGATGATCCCGAAAAAGCCCTGAAATGACTCCTACGGCATCCCGGACGGATCCCGAAATACCCTCGGAAGGGTCCCCAAATGATCTCAAAATTGTCCCGAGATTACCCTGTTGGATCCGGCAAACCATCAACTGATGCCGGAGAGGTCCCCAAAAAGGTTCCCGGACAGATCCCGAAAACCATTTGGAAATGATGCCGGTAGGTACCCCAAATGATATCGAAAAAGTCCTGAAATGACCCCGACGGTATCCCGGAAGAATCCCGAAATCCATCTAGAAATGACGCCAAAAGGGACCCCAAATGATCCCGAAAAAGTCCCGAAATGCCCCCGATGGGATGCCGAACGGATACCGAAATGCCGGAAAGCTCCTCAAAAGATCACCTAATAGTCTCGAAATGACGCCGACGGGATCCCGGACGGATCCCGTAAACCATCCAGAAATGATGTCGAAAGTGTCCCCAAATGATCCTGTATTAGTCCAGAAAAAGTTCCGAAATGACCCCGAAAACCATCTAGAAATGATGCCGGAAGGTACCCCAAATGATGCCGAAATAGTCCCGAAATGACATCGACGGGATCCCGGACGGATCCCGAAAACTATCCAGAAATGATGCCGGAAAGGTCCTCAAATGATCACCTAATAGTCCCGAAATTACCCTTAAGGGGCCCTGGACGGATCCCGTAAACCATCCAGAAACGATCCAGATATAGTCCCGAAGAAGTCCCGAAATGACCCTGACGGGATCTCGAACGCATCCCTAAATTACCCTGCCGGGATCCCGGACAGATCCCGAAATCCATCCAGAAATGATCTTGGGAGGGACCCCAAATGGTCCCGAAAAATTCCCGCAAGGAAAACCATCCAGAAGTGATGCCGGAAAGGTCCTCAAATGATCACCTAATAGTCCCAAAATGACCCTGACGGCATCCCGGACAGATCCCGAAATCCATCCAGAAATGATCCCAAAATGATCCCGAAATAGTCTCGGAAAAGTCCAGAAATTACCCTGACGGGATCCCGGACGAATCCTGAAAACCAATCGTAAATGATGCCGAAAAAGTCCCGAAATGACCCTGATGTGACCCCGAAAGGATCCCCAAAACTATCCAGAAATGATGCCGGAAAAGTCCTCAAATGATCTCCTAATAGTTCCGAAAAGACCCTGACGGGATCCCGAACTGATCCCGACAACTATCCAGAAATGATGCCGAAAGGGCCCGCAAATGATCTCGTTTTAGTCAAGAAAAAGTCCCGAAATTACCCCGACGGGATGCCGGACGAATTCCAAATACCATCCAGAAATGATGCCGGAAGGGACCCCAAATGATCCCGAAAATGTCCCGCAATTATTCCGACGGGATCCTGAACGGATACCGAAAACCATCCAGAAGTGATGCCGGCAAGGTCCTCAAATGATCCCGAAAAAGTCCCGAAATGACCCCGACGGGATCCCGAAAACCATCCAGAAATGATGCCGGAAGAGCCCCCAAATGATCCCGAAAAGGTCCCCAAATGACTCCGACGAGATCCCGGACGGATAGCGAAAATCATCCAGAAATGATGCCGGTAGGTACCCCAAATGATCCCGCAATAGTCCCGAAATGACCCCGGACGGATCCCGAAAACTATCCAGAAATGATGTCGTGGGGACCCTTTGATCCCGTATTTATTTATTTATTTTAAAAAACTTATTTGTACAAGTAAGACACTGTCTTTTAGGTAGTACATCAATCACATCAAAAAATTGAAGTTACATATTAATAAAGAATGAGCACAAAATTTTGATTAAAAATAATAAAAAGCTTAGACGTATTTAATTAATAATAGTGTGATAGAAACAATTCCAGACCAATATTTGAAGAATGAAGGTTTGGGATATGTAAATTAGGGTAAGTTAAGAGTTTAGGAAATATAATACTGCTTGTTTGCAACATCCTGCCTTACGAATTGCTTTTGTCTTGGAAGGAAGTGAGTTCCATAGACGGATTGTACTGACAAAGAACATTCTAGAGGATGTGGAGTAGTTAAAAGCCGGTATCAACAGATTCAATGTTCGAGTGGACTGACTCAAGGTTAGCTTATTAAATAGGTAAGGGGGATATTGAGAATGCAGAAGTTTGTGCAAGAAACATAGATTTCTCATTTTTAAGAAATTGCAGACGTCACTCCCGAGTATTTGCACGGCACACGAAGATATGTGATCGTACTTTCTTTTAGAAAAAACAAATCGGGCGGCATTATTTATGGCCAGCTGAAGTTTTTTAAGCGATACCGAATCAAGGTTACCATATATAAGTTCACTGTAAGAAACTTGATGTACTATAAGAGTTTTTACCAGCTTCAGTTTAGTGTCTCGCGGTAGTAAGTAGGCAGTTCTGTAAAGATGGCGAAGGGTGTTATAGATTTTACCCACCACAAAGCTGATATGGTTAGCACTAGTAAGACTAGAATTAATTCTGAAGCCTAGATTGGTAACCACATCCTGGAAACCTATTTTATCATTATTTAGCAAAATTTCAGGAAGGCTGCTTAAATCGTATACTGCGTTCGATATTGCAATCGCCTTAGATTTTGACGCATTAAGATGTAGCTTATTTGCGCGAGCCCAGTTACTTATGCGCTTTAAATCATTATTCAGCCTAACAAATAAGTCTTCGGAGAGCCCGATCGGGCGCGACATGTAGAGTTGGGTATCGTCAGCGTAAAGATGTATAGATGCGTGGTGGCAACAGGCGACTAAGTCGTTGATAAAAAGTGTAAACAATACTGGTCCCAGGATGGATCCTTGTGGAACGCCCAACGTTATGGACTTTAAATCAGAGAGTTTATCACCGCACTGAACTCGCTGGAATCGGCCAGTTAGATAATTTTGCATTAACTTAATTGCAAAAGGGCTGAAATTATAGTAATTTTCGAGCTTGCGAAGTAGTATTTTAAAATCAACCATATCAAAAGCTCTTGAGAAGTCTAGAAGTACTAATACCGTAAGATCGTTGTTGTCGTAAGCTGGACGTATATCTTCCAGAATCTTCAACATGGATGTAGCACAACTATGCCCTTTTCTGAAACCTGATTGGACTCCAGACAGCAAGTGGTTGTCATGAATATTGTCAGTTATCTGCTTTGATAGTAGCCTTTCGTTTGGATAAAGCAGGCAGTAGGCTAATTGGTCTAAAGTCTTTGCAGGAATCAGGAAAATTTGATTTAGGAATGGGAATAACATTCGCCGTTTTCCGTTCACTTGGAAATCCACTGGTTATTATAGAAAAATTAAATATATGTGTCAGAGAAGAGATGGCAAAGGGAAGTATAAGTTTGATAAAACGCAAGCTAATGCCGTCGATTCCCACGACATTAGACTTAATAGCCATAACAGCTCCTAGCACATCATTCTCAGTTACCGCAGTGAAATCAAAAGTACCTGAGGTAGGCCGACTTTTAACCCCGGCTACAGCTATTTTACTATGATCGTTATCATCTTCATACATAATAGCATTATTTTCACTATCATTTGATTGGCCGCGTAAAAAGAACGAGTTCATAACATTGGGGTCAATGCTGCACTCAAGACGATCTTTTTTGGATACTCCTAAGGAACGAAGATTTTTCCAAAACATTGTAGGAGGTAAATTAGTATCAAACTTAGCATTCAGATAAAGCTACCTTAGCATCGCGGATGCAAAGATTAACCTGATTTCGCAAAACGCGGTAAGCTTCCCAATGGGTTGCATTTTGAGATCGCTTCCACTCCCTGTACGCTCTCCCACGCTTTTTTATTAAATTTAAAATTTCCGCTGTAAACCACGGCTTCTTATGGCTTTGAACTTTTGTGATTTTTAGGGGAACATGTGCATTAAAGAGGTAATTAACAATGTTATAAAAATATTGCAATTTTTCATCTAACGTAGAAAAACACACATCCTCTCAAATCCAGACGAGAGGCCTCTTCATTTAGAACTTCTAAGTTAACACCGTTGTAGTTCCTATATGTTAATTCAAAGCCAGATTCTTTAGTATTAAATTCCAAGTCATACGCTAATATCTGCATCTCATGGTCAGAAATGCCTTCCATGGGAAGTTGGTCAAAATGATTTACAAATTGACATTATTAACACATACCAGGTCTAGCAGACTAGGTTTACTATTGGGAGCAAAACGGGTCGCGAATTGATTTATAATGTGTAAATCACACGATTCAAAGCTATCTATGATGGACTTACTACGGGAGTTACTACTAAGAATATCTATATTGAAATCACCGCAAATAATAACGTGCTCATAACTTAGAGAAAACTCAGTCAACTTCTGAAATAAGTAAGTTAGGTCATTGGACCTGTTAGGGTTGTAAACACAGGCAACGAAACACTTTGTCCGAGTGTCGCTTATCTCAATAAAAATGCTTTCCACTTCACTTCCAAGTTCTGACTGATACACTATTCTACGATTTAAAACACCTTTGCAATATATAGCAACTCCTCCACCGCGAACATTGCCTTTTCTGTCGTTTCTCAATAGTACATAATTACTCATTTTATAGGAGTGATCATCAACGCTGGACCTGAACCAGGTCTCAGTAATACAAATTAAATCAATAACGTTATCATCAAATATATATGAAAGATAATCTAACTTCGCAGCCGTGAGACTACGAGAATTTAAATGACAGATATTTAAGGTTTTGCGTATTTTGAATATTTGGCCCAAAATACACCTCACATGCCCACCGTCAGCATAATCATTGGTCAAATCACCCATTAACATAACAAACGGGCAAAATGTGCTCAACAAAGCAGTATGAAAAATTAGAGCGAAAAAGTAAGGTGAGAGTGATAAACAAAGAAAAAGAAACAATATAAATTGACAATAGACTAAAAACTAGGGAGTGAAACATTGCTTTAGCATACTGTATTAAATATAAATATTGCATCACACATATGTACATATTTTTATAATTTCTCTTCTACTGCAATTCAGTCAGCGCTCTCATGTCATTAATTTTAACTGCTTCGCCTTGTTGGTGAGTACGCACATACACAGCTCCACGCATTGTGAAAACAGAAGTAAGCCGCTTCTGTTTTTTTAGTTGAAGCGCATGTTGTAAAATCTCACGGTTGCTCCTCGTTAGACATTCATGCACAAAAATTTTGCCGCTTTTGTTGTTCCCAATATCCGTAAGAGTCATTGGCCTTTTGCTAGTTTTACAAAACAATGCAATTGCCCTTAGAAGTGAAGAGCGGTCAGAGGGAGAGTTTAACTTAAAAATTATCGGCGAACTACCATTTTTGCTCTTACGTATGCGAAAGGCAGAGCGTATTGACGGCACACTTAGCTTGACAGTGCGACATATGTTTGTGAATACTTCACCTAAATTTTCATCTGCAGTCTGTGGAACTCCACTTACCAAAACGTCCGAAAGCACAGCATTGTTTTGACATTCATTTATCTGCGTCTTGAGCGAATTTACCTCCAATCGAAGCTGCTTGCATTCAGTTTCCGCTAATTCAACCCGGGTTTCCATACTATTGTAGATTGTTTTCAGATTTGTGATCTCTGCCGTCAGCTCACCAACTCTTTGAACAACTCTCTGCTCAGACTCTCTTACAAGTTCAGCAAACTGCTCCATCATGCTCTCTTTCCATATGATCAATTTTGCCTCTAGGCGGGAAATCTCACTAGAACTTGGCGGCGGGCTCTCCACTTTCGAAGCCTTCACAAATGTAGGAGTGTGAAGAGGAGAAGCAGAAGAAGAAGCAAAAGACGTTTGGCGTGTTGTTACCTTTGTTTTTGGTAGTGGCATATTTATGTATGTTTATGCAATAATAGCAACGAACTCAAATAAATAAATTTACTTTAAACAAATATAACTGCAGCGAAACTTTGCAAACGGATCTCACGCACTGATAGAAAATAAATGTATAAGGCTTTTCCGTGTGTTTATGCGAAGCTATAATGACGATAACTTTAAAATAAAGCGATTTATCGCATCGAAGGCGGAATACACCTCTACTATCTTTGCATTTCTGTGATAAACTCTCAAGAAAAAGTCCCGAAATGACCCCGACGGGATCCCGGACGGACCCCGTAAACCATCCAGAAATGATGCCGGCAGAGCCCCCAAATGATCCCGAAAAAGTCCGCGACACACTCCAGAAAAAGTTCCGAAATGGCTCCGAGGGTATCCACGACGGATCGCGAAAACCATACAGAAATGATTCCGGAAGGATCCCAAAATGATCCCGAAATAGTGTGGAATTGACCCAGATGGGATCCCGCACAGATCCAGAAATGATCCCGGAAGGGTCCAAAAACTATCCCGGAAAAGTTACAAAAAATCCCGAAATGGCTCCTACGGCATCCCGGACGGATCCAGAAATGATCTCGGAAGGGTCCCCAAATGATCCCAAAATGGTCCCGAAATGACCCTAATGGATCCGGCAAACCATCATGAAATTATGCCGGATGGGTCCCCAAATGATCCCGAAATAAAACAGAAAAAGTCACGAAACGACCCATAGAGGATCCCCAAATGATCCCGTATTAGCCCCGAAAAGGTCCCGAATTAACCACGATGTGATCACGGACAAATCCCGAAAACCATCCAGAAATGATGCCGGAAGGGATCCCAAATGATTCCGAAAAAGTCCCGCAATTATTTTGACGGGATCCTAAACGGATACCGAAAACCATCCAGAAGTGATGCCGGAAAGGTCCTCAAATGATCACCTAATAGTCCCAAAATGACCCTGACGGCATCCCGGACTGATCCCGAAATCTGTCCAGAAATGATCTTGGGAAGGTCCCAAAATGATCTCGGAAAAGTCCAGAAATTACCCTGACGGGTTCCCGAACGAATCCTGAAAGCCATCGTTAAATTATCCCTGAAAAAGTCCCGAAATGACCCTGACGGGACCCCGAAAACTATCCAGAAATGATGTCGGAAAGGTCCTCAAATGATCCCGTATTAGTCGAGAAAAAGTCCCGAAACGACCCCGACGGGATGCCGGATGAATCCCAAAAACCATCCAGTAATGATGCCGGAAGGGACCCCAAATGATCCCGAAAAAGTTCCGCAATTATTCCGACGGGATCCTAAACGGATACCGAAAACCATCCAGAAGTGATGCCGGAAAGGTCCTCAAATGATAACCTAATAGTCCCAAAATGACCCTGACGGCATCCCGGACTGATCCCGAAATCCGTCCAGAAATGATCTTGGGAAGGTCCCAAAATGATCTCGGAAAAGTCCAGAAATTACCCTGACGGGTTCCCGGACGAACCCTGAAAGCCATCGTTAAATGATCCCTGAAAAAGTCCCGAATTGACCCTGACGGGACCCCGAAAGGATCCCGAAAACTATCCAGAAATGATGTCGGAAAGGTCCTCAAATGATCTCCTAATAGTTCCGAAAAGACACTGACGGGATCCCGAACGGATCCCGACAACTATCTAGAAATGATGCCGAAAGGGCCCGCAAATGATCCCGTATTAGTCGAGAAAAAGTCCCGAAATGACCCCGACGGGATGCCGGATGAATCCCAAAAACCATTCAGAAATGATGCCGGAAGGGACCCCAAATGATCCCGAAAAAGTCCCGCAATTATTCCGACGGGATCCTGAACGGATACTGAAAACCATGCAGAAGTGATTCCGGAAAGGTCCTCAAATGATCACCTAATAGTCCCAAAATGACCCTGACGGCATCCCGGACAAATCCCGAAATCCATCCAGAAATGATCTTGGGAAGGTCCCAAAATTATCCCGAAATAGTCTCGGAAAAGTTCAGAAATTACCCTGACGGGTTCCCGGACGAATCCTGAAAGCCATCTCTAAATGATCCCGAAAAAGTCCCGAAATGACCCTGACTGGACCCCGAAAGGATCCCGAAAACTATCCAGAAATGATGCCGGAAATGTCCTCAAATGATCACCTAATAGTTCCGAAAAGACCCTGACGGGATCCCGAACGGATCCCGACAACTATCTAGAAATGATGCCGAAAGGGCCCGCAAATGATCCCGTATTAGTCGAGAAAAAGTCCCGAAATGAACCCGACGGGATGCCGGACGAATCCCAAAAACCAGCCAGAAATGATGCCGGAAGGGACACCAAATGATCCCGAAAAAGTCCCGCAATAATTCCGACGGGATCCTGAGCGGATACCGAAAACCATCCAGAAGTGATGCCGAAAAGGTCCTCAAATGATCACCTAATAGTCCCAAAATGACCTTACGGCATCCCGGACAGATCCCGAAATCCATCCAGAAATGATCTTGGGAGGGTCCCAAAATCATCCCGAAATAGTCTGGGAAAAGTCCAGAAATTACCCTGACGGATACCGGACGAATCCTGAAAACCAATCTTAAATGATGCCGAAAAAGTCCCGAAATGACCCTGATGGGACCCGGAAAGGATCCCGAAAACTAACCAGAAATGATGCCGGAAAGGTCCTCAAATGATCTCCCAATAGTTCCGAAAAGACCCTGACGGGATCCCGAACGGATCCCGACAACTATCCAGAAATGATACCGAAAGGGCCCGCAAATGATCCCGTATTAGTCGAGAAAAAGTCCCGAAATTACCCCGACGGGATGCCGGACGAATCCCAAAAACCATCCAGAAATGATTTTGGAAGGGACCCCAATGATCCCGAAAAAGTCCCGCAATTATTCCGACAGGAATCTGAACGGATACCGAAAACCATCCAGAAGTGATGCCGGAACGGTCCTCAAATGCTCACCTAATAGTCCCAAAATGACCCTGAGGGCATCCCGGACAAATCCCGAAATCCATCCAGAAATGATCTTGGGAAGGTCCCAAAATGATCCCGAAATAGTCTCGGAAAAGTCCAGAAATTACCCTGACGGGTTCCCGGACGAATCCTGAAAGCCATCCTTAAATGATCCCGAAAAAGCCCCGAAATTACCCTGACGGGATCCCGAAAGGATTCCAAAAACTATCCAGAAATGATGCCGGAAAGGTCCTCAAATGATCCCCTAATAGTTCCGAAATGACCGTGACGGGATCCCGAATGGATCCCGACAACTATCCAGAAATTATGCCGAAAGGGTCCGCAAATGATCCCGTATTAGTCGAGAAAAAGTCCCGAAATGACCCCGACGGGATCCCGGACGAATCCCAAAAACCATCCAGAAATGATGCCGGTAGGTATCCTAAATGATCCCGAAATAATCCCGAAATGACCTCGTCGGCATCCCGGACGGATCCCGAAAACCATCCAGAAATGATGCCGGAAGAGCCCCAAATGATCCCGAAAAAGTCCCCAAATGACCCCGACGATATCCCGGACGGATCCCGAAAACCATCCAGAAATGATGCCGGAAGAGCCCCCAAATGATCCCGAAAAAGTTCCCAAATGACCCCGACGAGATCCCGCACGGATCCCGAAAACCATCCAGAAATGATGCCGGAAGAGCCCCAAATGATCCCGAAAAAGTCCCCAAATGACCCCGACATACTCCAGAAAAGGTTCCGAAATGGCTCCGAGGGAATCAACGACGGATCGCGAAAACCATACAGAAATGATTCCGGAAGGATCCCAAAATGATCCCGAAATAGTCCGGAAATGACCCAGATGGTATCCCGCACAGATCCAGAAATGATCCCGGAAGGGTCCAAAAACTATCCCGGAAAAGTAACAAAAAATCCCGAAATGGCTCCTACGGCATCCCGGACGGATCCAGAAATGATCTCGGAAGGGTCCCCAAATGATCCCAAAATGGTCCCGAAATGACCCTGATGGATCCGGCAAACCATCAAGAAATTATGCCGGAAGGGTCCCCAAATGATCCCGAAATAAAACAGAAAAAGTCACGAAACGACCCCTAGAGGATCCCCAAATGATCCCGTATTAGCCCCAAAAAAGTCCCAAAATGACCCTGACGGGATCCCGAAAGGATTCCGAAAACAATACAGAAATGATGCCGGAAAGGTCCTCAAATGATCCCCTAATAGTCCCGAAATGACCGTGACGGGATCCCGACAACTATCCAGAAATGATGCCGAAAGGGTCCGCAAATGATCCCGTATTAGTCGAAAAAAAGTCCCGAAAGGACCACGACGGGATCCCGGACGAATCCCAAAAACCATCCAGAAATGATGCCGGTAGGTATCCCAAATGATCCCGAAATAGTCCCGAAATGACCTCGTCGCCATCCCGGACGGATCCCGAAAATTATCCAGAAATGATGCCGGAAAGGTTCCCAAATGATCCCCTAATAGTCCCGAAATTACCCTAATGGGATCCCGGACGGATCCCGAAAACCATCCAGAAATGATGCCGAAAGGGTTCCCAAATGATCCCGTATTATTCGCGAAAAAGTCCCGAAATGACCCCGACGGGATCTCGGACGGATCCCGAAAACCATCCAGAAATGATGCCGAAAGGGTTCCCAAATGATCCCGTATTAGTCGCGAAAAAGTCCCGAAATGACCCCGACGGGATCCCGGACGGATCCCGAAAACCATCCAGAAATGATGCCGGATGAGCCCCAAGATGATCCCGAAAAAGTCCCCAAATGACCCCGACGAGATCCCGGACGGATCCCGAAAACCATCCAGAAATGGTGCCGGAAGAGCCCCCAAATGATCCCGAAAAAGTCCCCAAATGACCCCGACGATATCCCAGACAGATCCCGAAAACCATCCAACAATGATGCCGGAAGAGCCCTCAAATGATCCCGAAAAAGTCCCCATATGACCCCGACGAGATCCCGCACGGATCCCGAAAACCATCCAGAAATGATGCCGGAAGGGTCCCCAAATGATCGCGAAATAGTCCCGAAATGATTCCGGAATAGTCCCGAAAATGTTCCAAAATAACCCCGACGGGATCCCGGACGGATCCCGTAAACTATACAGAAATGATCCCGGAAGGGTCCCAAAATGATCCCGAAATAGTCCCGAAAAAGTCCCGAAATTACCCCGGCGTAATCCCGGACCGATCCCGAAAACCGTCCAGAAATGATCCCGGAAGGGTCTCGATATGACCCTTACGGGATTACAAATAAGGTGAAGCTAATTATAAAACCATGTTAATAAGGCAGCAGGCGCATTGGAGCGAATAAAAAGTTAGATAGAAACATACAGGTAAAGCTAATAAAAGCGTGCTAATAAAAACAATTGATGGAGGGCGGATGGCGGGAGTAGAGGAGAGGACCACTGATCGTTCCTCCAAAATTGTCTAGATCTCGTTCTGTATGTACCAGATACCAAAAACTATTGATTTAGGAGAAAATTTAGATTGAGTTATAACAATTTATGGATTTTACACCAGAGGGGGAGATAAACGGGGGCGGGCGGAGGGTGTCACTGCTTACTTTGTAAGCCCTCGACTTATTTGACCCCTTGAGTCTGTGATATTGGTGAAGGCCAGTATACGTAAAGTTATAATGTGTAAAAATTATGAAAAATAATTTCTCGAAGGGTCGTGGGACCCCCACCCCTCTTTCCATGTTCGAAAAAAATTTCGCTAGTAGACTACTGTCTGTGTCCCAAATTTCATCAAAATCCGTGTAGCCATTCTGGCGTGATTCAGTCGCAAAGACGAAAAAATATAATAATTAAATTATAACTGTTCCTAGGGGGCGGGGACCACGCCCATTTTGAAAAATATATAGCTAGTAGATCCTTCTAGACTATTGGCTATATGTGTGCAAAATTTCATCCAAATCGGTCCAGCCGTTCTTGCGTTATTGAGTCACAAAGACAAACGTCTGGACAAACATCCAAACATCCAAACATCCAAACATCTAAACATCCAAACATCCAAACATCCAAACATCTTAACATCCAAACTTTCCCATTTAAAATATATACTAGCCTTTACCCGCGGCCCCGTCCGCAAGGAGAAAATTAAATATATGGGATATTCACGTTAGCCTGCTTATCAAGTTATCTGTTTAAAAAGATGTTTCTGTCTAATACATTTTATTTTTGTAATTGAGTAAAAAAAGAACTAAATGAGCTGATAACCTGATAGGATCCCCAAATGATCCCGAAATTATCCAGAAAAATCCACGAAATGACCCCGACGCTATCGCGGACAGATCCCGAAAACCATCTAGAAATGCCATGGAAGGGTCTCCAAAAGTTCCCGGAATAGTCCCAAAAAACCCGAAATGACAACGACACGATTCTAGACTTATCCAGAGAACCACAAAGAAATGATGCCTGAAGGGTACCAAAATGATCCCGAAATAGTCCCGAAAAAGTTCCGAAATGACTCTGACGGGCTCCCGGACGGTTCTCAAAAACCATCCAAAAAATATCCAGGAAGGGTCCTTAGGGGATCCACGACGGATCGCGAAAACCATACAGAAATTATTCCGGAAGGGTCCCAAACTGATCCCGTATTAGTCCCGAAAAAGTCCTGAAATGGCCCCGACGGGATCCCAGACGGATCCCAAAAACTATCCGGAAATGATGCCGAAAAGGTCACCAAATGATCCCGTATTAGTCGAGAAAAAGTCCAGAAATGACTCCGACGGGATCCCTGATGGATCGCGAAAACCATCTAGAAATGATGCCGGAAGGTACCTCAAAGGAACCCGTATTAGTCGAGAAAAAGTCCCAAAACGACCCTGAAGGGATCCCGAACGGATCCCGAAAACCATACAGAAATGATGCCGAAAAGGTCCCCAAATGATCCCGTATTAGTCGAGAAAAAGTCCCGAAATTACCCCGACGGGATCCCGGACGGATCCCGAAAACCATCGAGAAATGATGCCGAAAGGGTCCCCAAATGATCCCGTATTAGTCGAGAAAGGGCCCCGAAATGACCCTGACGGGATACGGACGGAACCCGTAAACCATCCAGAAATGATGCCGAAAGGGTCCTCAAATGATCCCGTATCAGTCGAGAAAAAGTCCAGAAATTACCCCGACGGGACCGGACGGATCCCAAAAACCATCCAGAAATGATGCTGAAAGGGTCCCCAAATGATCCCGTCTTAGTCGAGAAAAAGTTCCGAAATGACCCCGACGGGATCCCGGACGGATCCCGAAAACCGTCCAGAAATGATGCCGGAAGGGTCCCCAAATGATCGCGAAATAGTCCCGAAAAAATCCCGGAATAGTCCCGAAAATGTCCCAAAATAATCCCGACGGAACCCCGGACGGATCCCGAAAACTATACACAAATGATCCCGGAAGGGTCCCAAAATAATCCCGGAATAGTCCCGAAAAAGTCCAGAAATGACCCCGGCGGGATCGCGGACGGATCCCGAAAACCATCCAGAAATGATCCCGGAAGGGTCTCGATATGACCCAAACGGGATTCCAAATAGGGTGAAGATAATTATAAAACCATGTTAATAAGGCAACAGACGCGTTGGAGCGAATGAAGAGTTACAAAGAAACATACAGGTAAAGCTAATAAAAGCGTGCTGATAAAAACAATTGAAGGAGGGCGGATGGCGGGAGGAGGAGAGTACCACTGATCGTTTTTCCAAAATAGTTTAGATCTCGATCTGTATGAGCCAGATACCAAAAATTATTGATTTTAGGACAAAATTTACATTGAGTTATAACAATTTATAGATTTTGCTCGAGAGGGGAAAGGAGGGGGGGGGGGGGGTGGATCACTGCTCACTTTGTAAGCCCTCGACTTATTTCACCCATTGAGTTTGTAATATTGGTGAAGGTCAGTATACGTAAAGTTATAATGTGTAAAAATTGTTAAAAAGTAATTATTCGAAGGGGTCGTGGGACCCCCTTTCCATGTTCGAAAAAAATTTCGCCAGTAGCTTATTGTCTCTGTCCCAAATTTCATCAAAATCCGTGAAGCCGTTCTGGCGTGATTCAGTCGCAAAGACAAAAAAATATAATAATTAAATTATAACTGTTCCTAGGGGGCGGAGACCACGCCCCTTTTGAAATATATATAGCTTGTAGATCCTTCTAGACTATTGGCTATATGTGTGCAAAATTTCATCCAAATCGGTCCAGCCGTTCTTGCGTGATTGAGTCACAAAGACAAACGTCTGGACAAACATCCAAACATCCAAACATCCAAACATCTAAACATCCAAACATCCAAACTTTCCCATTTATAATATATACTAGCCTTTACCCGCGGCCCCGTCCGCAAGGAGAAAATGAAATATGTGGGCTATTCACGATAGCCTGCTTATAAAGTTATCTGTTTAAAATTTTTTTTCTGTCTAATGCATTTTATTTTTGTAATTGAGTAAAAAAAAGAACTTTATGAGCTGATAACCTGATAGGATCCCAAAATGATAACGAAATTATCCAGAAAAAGCCACGAAATGACCCCGACGCTATCGCGGACGGATCCCGAAAACCATCCAGAAACGCCCCGGAAGTGTTTCCAAAAGTTCCCGAAGTAGTCCCAAAAAAACCCCGAAATGACAACGACACGATTCTAGACTTATCCAGATAACCACACAGAAATTATGCCTGAAGGGTACCAAATTGATCCCGAAATAGTGCCGAAAAAGTTCCGAAATTACCCTGACGGGCTCCCGGACGGATCTCAGAAACCATCCAGAAAATATCCAGGAAGGGTTCCTAAATTATCCCGACTAACTCCAGAAACAGTTCCGAAATGGCTCCGAGGGGATCCACGATGGATCGCGAAAACCATACAGAAATGATTCCGGAAGGATTCCAAAATGATCCCGAAATAGTCCGGAATTGACCCAGATGGGATCCCGCACAGATCCAGAAATGATCCCGGAAGGGTGCAAAAACTATCCCGGAAAAGTAACAAAAAATCCCGAAATGGCTCCTACGGCATCCCGGACGGATCCAGAAATGATCTCGGAAGGGTCCCCAAATGATCCCAAAATGGTCCCGAAATGACCCTGATGGATCCGGCAAACCATCAAGAAATTATGCCGAAAGGGTCCCAAAATGATCCCGAAATAATACAGAAGAAGTCACGAAACGACCCCTAGAGGATCCCCAAATGATCCCGTATTAGCCCCGAAAAGGTCCCGAAATAACCCGACGGGATCCCGGACAAATCCCGAAAACCATCCAGAAATGATGCCGGAAGGAATCCCAAATGATTCCGTAAAAGTCCCGCATTGATTCCGACGGGATCCCGAACGGATACCGAAAATCATCCAGAAGTGACGCCGGAAAGGTCCTCAAATGATCACCTAATAGTCCCGAAATGACCCTTAAGGGGTCATGGACGGATGCCATAAACCATCCAGAAATGATCCCGATATATTCCCGAAGAAGTCCCGAAATGACCCTGACGGGATCTCGAACGCACCCCTAAATGACCCTGACGGGATCCCGGACAGATCCCGAAATCCATCCAGAAATGATCTTGGGAAGGTCCCAAAATTATCCCGAAATAGTCTCGGAAAAGTTCAGAAATTACCCTGACGGGTTCCCGGACGAATCCTGAAAGCCATCTCTAAATGATCCCGAAAAAGTCCCGAAATGACCCTGACTGGACCCCGAAAGAATCCCGAAAACTATCCAGAAATGATGCCGGAAATGTCCTCAAATGATCACCTAATAGTTCCGAAAAGACCCTGACGGGATCCCGAACGGATCCCGACAACTATCCAGAAATGATACCGAAAGGGCCCGCAAATGATCCCGTATTAGTCGAGAAAAAGTCCGAAATGAACCCGACGGGATGCCGGACGAATCCCAAAAACCAGCCAGAAATGATGCCGGAAGGGACACCAAATGATCCCGAAAAAGTCCCGCAATAATTCCGACGGGATCCTGAGCGGATACCGAAAACCATCCAGAAGTGATGCCGAAAAGGTCCTCAAATGATCACCTAATAGTCCCAAAATGACCCTGACGGCAACCCGGACAGATCCCGAAATCCATCCAGAAATGATCTTGGGAGGGTCCCAAAATTATCCCGAAATAGTCTGGGAAAAGTCCAGAAATTACCCTGACGGATACCAGACAAATCCTGAAAACCAATCTTAAATGATGCCGAAAAAGTCCCGAAATGACCCTGATGGGACCCGGAAAGGATCCCGAAAACTAATCAGAAATGATGCGGAAAGGTCCTCAAATGATCTCCCAATAGTTCCGAAAAGACCCTGACGGGATCCCGAACGGATCCCGACAACTATCCAGAAATGATACCGAAAGGGCCCGCAAATGATCCCGTATTAGTCGAGAAAAAGTCCCGAAATGACCCCGACGGGATGCCGCACGAATCCCAAAAACCATCCAGAAATGATTTTGGAAGGGACCCCAATGATCCCGAAAAAGTCCCGCAATTATTCCGACGGGAATCTGAACGGATACCGAAAACCATCCAGAAGTGATGCCGGAACGGTCCTCAAATGCTCACCTAACAGTCCCAAAATGACCCTGAGGGCATCCCGGACAAATCCCGAAATCCATCCAGAAATGATCTTGGGAAGGTCCCAAAATGATCCCGAAATAGTCTCGGAAAAGTCCAGAAATTACCCTGACGGGTTCCCGGACGAATCCTGAAAGCCATCCTTAAATGATCCCGAAAAAGCTCCGAAATGACCCTGACGGGATCCCGAAAGGATTCCAAAAACTATCCAGAAATGATGCCGGAAAGGTCCTCAAATGATCCCCTAATAGTTCCGAAATGACCGTGACGGGATCCCGAACGGATCCCGACAACTATCCAGAAATTATGCCGAAAGGGTCCGCAAATGATCCCGTATTAGTCGAGAATAAGTCCCGAAATGACCCCGACGGGATCCCGGACGAATCCCAAAAACCATCCAGAAATGATGCCGGTAGGTATCCCAAATGATCCCGAAATAATCCCGAAATTACCTCGTCGGCATCCCGGACGGATACCGAAAATTATCCAGAAATGATGCCGGAAAGGTCTATAAATGATACCCTAATAGTCCCGAAATTACCCTGATGTGATCCCGGACGGATCCCGAAAACCATCCAGAAATGATGCCGGAAGAGCCCCCAAATGATCCCGAAAAAGTCCCCAAATGACCCCGACGATATCGAAAACCATCCAGAAATGATGCCGGAAGAGCCCCCAAATGATCCCGGAAAAGTCCCCAAATGACCCCGACGAGATCCCGCACGGATCCCGAAAACCATCCAGAAATGATGCCGGAAGAGCCCCAAATGATCCCGAAAAAGTCCCCAAATGACCCCGACATACTCCAGAAAAGGTTCCGAAATGGCTCCGAGGGGAATCAACGACGGATCGCGAAAACCATACAGAAATGATTCGGGAAGGATCCCAAAATGATCCCGAAATAGTCCGGAAATGACCCAGATGGATCCCGCACAGATCCAGAAATGATCCCGGAAGGGTCCAAAAACTATCCCGGAAAAGTAACAAAAAATCCCGAAATGGCTCCTACGGCATCCCGGACGGATCCAGAAATGATCTCGGAAGGGTCCCCAAATGATCCCAAAATGGTCCCGAAATGACCCTGATGGATCCGGCAAACCATCAAGAAATTATGCCGAAGGGTCCCCAAATGATCCCGAAATAAAACAGAAAAAGTCACGAAACGACCCCTAGAGGATCCCAAATGATCCCGTATTAGCCCAAAAAAGTCCCAAATGACCCTGATGGGATCCCGAAAGGTTCCGAAAACAAGACAGAAATGATGCCGGAAGGTCCTCAAATTATCCCCTAATAGTCCCGAAATGACCGTGACGGGATCCCGACAACTATCCAGAAATGATGCCGAAAGGGTCCGCAAATGATCCCGTATTAGTCGAAAAAAAGTCCCGAAAGGACCACGACGGGATCCCGACCGAATCCCAAAAACCATCCAGAAATGATGCCGGTAGGTATCCCAAAATGATCCCGAAATAGTCCCGAAATTACCTCGTCGGCATCCCGGACGGATCCCGAAAACCATCCAGAAATGATGCCGAAAGGGTTCCCAAATGATCCCGTATTAGTCGCGAAAAAGTCCCGAAATTACCCCGACGGGATCCCGGACGGATCCCCAAAACCATCCAGAAATGATGCCGAAAGGGTTCCCAAATGATCCCGTATTAGTCGCGAAAAAGTCCCGAAATGACCCCGACGGGATCCCGGACGGATCCGAAAACCATCCAGAGATGATGCCGGATGAGCCCCAAAATGATCCCGAAAAAGTCCCCAAATGACCCCGACGAGATCCCGGACGGATCCCGAAAACCATCCAGAAATGATGCCTGAAGAGCCCCCAAATGATCCGAAAAAGCCCCCAAATGAACCCGACGATATCCCGGACGGATCCCGAAAACCATCCAGAAATGATGCCGGAAGAGCCCTCAAATGATCCCGAAAGAGTCCCCATATGACCCCGACGAGATCCCGCACGGATCCCGAAAACCGTCCAGAAATGATGCCGGAAGGGTCCCCAAATGATCGCGAAATAGTCCCGAAATGATCCCGGAATAGTCCCGAAAATGTCCCAAAATAATCCCGACGGAATCCCGGACGGATCCCGAAAACTATACACAAATGATCCCGGAAGGGTCCCAAAATAATCCCGGAATAGTCCCGAAAAAGTCCAGAAATGACCCCGGCGGGATCGCGGACGGATCCCGAAAACCATCCAGAAATGATCCCAGAAGGGTCTCGATATGACCCAAACGGGATTGCAAATAGGGTGAAGATAATTATAAAACCATGTTAATAAGGCAACAGGCGCGTTGGAGCGAATGAAGAGTTACAAAGAAACATACAGGTAAAGCTAATAAAAGCGGGCTAATAAAAACAATTGAAGGAGGGCGGATGGCGGGAGGAGGAGAGTACCACTGATCGTTTTTCCAAAAATGTTTAGATCTCGATCTGTATGAGCCAGATACCAAAAACTATTGATTTAGGAGAAAATTTTGATTGAGTTATAACAATTTATGGATTTTACAGCAGAGGGGGAGATAAAGGGGGGCGGGCGGAGGGTGTCACTGCTTACTTTGTAAGCCCTCGACTTATTTGACCCCTTGAGTCTGTGATATTGGTGAAGGCCAGTATACGTAAAGTTAAAATGTGTAAAAATTATGAAAAATAATTTCTCGAAGGGTAGTGGGACCCCCACCCCTCTTTCCATGTTCGAAAAAAATTTCGCTAGTAGACTACTGTCTGTGTCCCAAATTTCATCAAAATCCGTGTAGCCATTCTGGCGTGATTCAGTCGCAAAGACGAAAAAATATAATAATTAAATTATAACTGTTCCTAGGGGGCGGAGACCACGCCCCTTTTGAAAAATATATAGCTAGTAGATCCTTCTAGACTATTGGCTATATGTGTGCAAAATTTCATCCAAATCGGTCCAGCCGTTCTTGCGTTATTGAGTCACAAAGACAAACGTCTGGACAAACATCCAAACATCCAAACATCCAAACATCCAAACATCCAAACATCTAAACATCCAAACATCCAAACATCCAAACATCTTAACATCCAAACTTTCCCATTTATAATATATATTAGATTAGATTAGAATTAGATTAGATGTATGATATATGATATGTGATTATTAGACTAGCCTTTACCCGCGGATGTTTGGATGTTTGGATGTTTAGATGTTTGGATGTTTGGATGTTTGGATGTTTGTCCAGACGTTTGTCTTTGTGACTCAATAACGCAAGAACGGCTGGACCGATTTGGATGAAATTTTGCACACATATAGCCAATAGTCTAGAAGGATCTACTAGCTATATATTTTTCAAAAGGGGCGTGGTCCCCGCCCCCTAGGAACAGTTATAATTTAATTATTATATTTTTTCGTCTTTGCGACTGAATCACGCCAGAATGGCTACACGGATTTTGATGAAATTAGGGACACAGACAGTAGTCTACTAGCGAAATTTTTTTTCGAACATGGAAAGAGGGGTGGGGGGTCCCACGACCCTTCGAGAAATTATTTTTCATAATTTTTACACATTATAACTTTACGTATACTGGCCTTCACCAATATCACAGGACTCAAGGGGTCAAATAAGTCGAGGGCTTACAAAGTAAGCAGTGACACCCTCCGCCCGCCCCCCTTTATCTCCGCCTCTGGTGTAAAATCCATAAATTGTTATAGCTCAATCTAAATTTTCTCCTAAATCAATAGTTTTTGGTATCTGGTACATACAGAACGAGATTTAGACAATTTTGGAGGAACGATCAGTGGTCCCTCTCCTCTACTCCCGCCATCCGCCCTCCATCAATTGTTTTTATTAGCACGCTTTTATTAGCTTTACCTGTATGTTTCTATCTAACTTTTTATTCGCTCCAATGCGCCTGCTGCCTTATTAACATGGTTTTATAATTAGCTTCACCTTATTTGTAATCCCGTAAGGGTCATATCGAGACCCTTCCGGGATCATTTCTGGATGGTTTTTCGGGATCGGTCCGGGATTACGCCGGGGTAATTTCGGGACTTTTTCGGGACTATTTCGGGATCATTTTGGGACCCTTCCGGGATCATTTCTGTATAGTTTTACGGGATCCGTCCGGGATCCCGTCGGGGGTTATTTTGGAACATTTTCGGGGACTATTCCGGAATCATTTCGGGACTATTTCGCGATCATTTGGGGATCCTTCCGGCATCATTTCTGGATGGTTCTCGGATCCGTCCGGGATCCCGTCGGGGTACTTTCGGATCATTTGCGTACCTTCGAGAGATAAATTCTTGATGGTTGCCGGGATCATTACGGGACTTTTTCAGGGTTATTTTGGGTCCCTTTAGGCATCATTTCTGGATGGTCTTCGGGATTTGTCTGGCATCCGTCGGGGTCATTTCGGGGACTTTTTCGCGACTAATACGGGATCATTTGTGGGACCCTTTCGGCATCATTCTGGATGGTTTTCGGGATCCGTGCGGGATCTCGTCGGGGTCATATGGGGACTTTTTCGGGATCATTTGAGGGCTCTTCCGGCATCATTTCTGGATGGTTTTCGGGATCCGTCCGGGATATTGTCGGGGTCATTTGGGGACCTTTTTCGGGATCATTTGGGGGCTCTCCCGGCAATCATTTCTGGATGGTTTTCGGATCCGTCCGGGATCTCGTCGGGGTCAGTTGGGGACTTTTTCGGGATCATTTTTGGGGCTCATCCGGCAATCATTTCTGGATGGTTTTCGGGTTCTCCGTCCGGGTCCCGTCGGGGTCATTTCGGGACTTTTTCGCGACTAATACGGGATCATTTGGGAACCCTTTCGGCATCATTTTCTGGATGGTTTTCGGGATCCCGTCCGGGATCCCGTCGGGGTCATTTCGGGACTTTTTTCGCGACTAATACGGGATCATTTGGGAACCCTTTCGGCATCATTTCTGGATGGTTTTCGGGATCCGTCCGGGATCCCATTAGGGTAATTTCGGGGACTATTAGGGGATCATTTGGGAACCTTTCCGGCATCATTTCTGATAATTTTCGGGATCCGTCCGGGATGCCGACGAGGGTCATTTCGGGACTATTTTCGGGATCATTTGGGATACCTACCGGCAATCATTTCTGGATGGTTTTTGGGATTCGTCCGGGATCCCGTCGTGGTCCTTTCGGGACTTTTTTTTCGACTAATACGGGATCATTTGCGGACCCTTTCGGCATCATTTCTGGATAGTTGTCGGGATCCCGTCACGGTCATTTCGGGACTATTAGGGGATCATTTGAGGACCTTTCCTGCATCATTTCTGTATTGTTTTCGGAATCCTTTCGGGATCCCGTCAGGGTCATTTTGGGACTTTTTTGGGGCTAATACGGGATCATTTGGGGATCCTCTATGGGTCGTTTTCATGACTTTTTCTGTTTTATTTCGGGATCATTTGGGGACCCTTCCGGCATAATTTCTTGATGGTTTGCCGGATCCATCAGGGTCATTTCGGGACCATTTTGGGATCATTTGGGGACCCTTCGAGATCATTTCTGGATCCGTCCGGGATGCCGTAGGAGCCATTTCGGGATTTTTTGTTACTTTTCCGGGATAGTTTTTGGACCCTTCCGGGATCATTTCTGGATCTGTGCGGGATCCCATCTGGGTCATTTCCGGACTATTTCGGGATCATTTTGGGATCCTTCCGGAATCATTTCTGTATGGTTTTCGCGATCCGTCGTTGATTCCCTCGGAGCTATTTCGGAACCTTTTCTGGAGTATGTCGGGGTCATTTGGGGACTTTTTCGGGATCATTTGGGGCTCTTCCGGCATCATTTCTGGATGGTTTTCGGGATCCGTGCGGGATCTCGTCGGGGTCATTTGGGGACTTTTTCGGGATCATTTGGGGGCTCTTCCGGCATCATTTCTGGATGGTTTTCGGGATCGCGTCCGGGATATCGTCGGGGTCATTTGGGGGACTTTTTCGGGATCATTTGGGGGCTCTTCCGGCATCATTTCTGTATGGTTTTCGGGATCCGTCCGGGATCACATCAAGGGTAATTTCGGGACTATTAGGGGATCATTTGTGGACCTTTCGGGCATCATTTCTGGATAATTTTCCGGTATCCGTCCGGGATGCCGACGAGGTCATTTCGGGATTATTTCGGGATCATTTGGGATACCTACCGGCATCATTTCTGGATGGTTTTTGGATTCGTCCGGGATCCCGTCGGGGTCATTTCGGGACTTTTTTCTCGACTAATACGGGATCATTTGCGGACCCTTTCGGCATAATTTCTGGATAGTTGTCGGGGATCCGTTCGGGATCCCGTCACGGTCCATTTCGGAATTATTAGGGGATCATTTGAGGACCTTTCCGGCATCATTTCTGGATAGTTTTTGGAATCCTTTCGGGATCCCGTCAGGGTCATTTCGGGCTTTTTCGGGATCATTTAAGGATGGCTTTCAGGATTCGTCCGGGAAACCCGTCAGGGTAATTTCTGGACTTTTCCGAGACTATTTCGGGATCATTTTGGGACCTTCCCAAGATCATTTCTGGATGGATTTCGGGATTTGTCCAGGATGCCCTCAGGGTCATTTTGGGACTATTAGGTGAGCATTTGAGGACCGTTCCCGGCATCACTTCTGGATGGTTTTCGGTATCCGTTCAGATTCCCGTCGGAATAATTGCGGGACTTTTTTCGGGATCATTGGGGTCCCTTCCAAAATCATTTCTGGATGGTTTTTGGGATTCGTCCGGCATCCCGTCGGGGTTATTTCGGGACTTTTTCTTCGACTAATACGGGATCATTTGCGGGCCCTTTCGGTATCATTTCTGGATAGTTTTCGGTATCCGTTCGGGATCCCGTCAGGGTCTTTTCGGAACTATTGGGATATCATTTCAGGACCTTTCCAGCATCATTTCTGGTTAGTTTTCGGGATCCTTTCCGGGTCCCCATCAGGGTCATTTCGGGACTTTTTCGGCATCATTTAAGATTGGTTTTCAGGATTCGTCCGGTATCCGTCAGGGTAATTTCTGGACTTTTTCCCAGACTATTTCGGGATAATTTTGGGGACCCTCCCAAGATCATTTCTGGATGGATTTCGGGATCTGTCCGGGATGCCGTCAGGGTCATTTTGGGAATATTAGGTGATCATTTGAGGACCTTTTCGGCATCACTTCTGGATGGTTTTCGGTATCCGCTCAGGATCCCGTCGGAATTATTGCGGGACTTTTTCGGGATCATTTGGTGTCCCTTCCGGCATCATTTCTGGCTGATTTTTGGGATTCGTCCGGCATCCCGTCGGGTTCATTTCGGGGACTTTTTCTCGACTGATACGGGAATATTTTGCGGGCCCTTTCGGCATCATTTCTAGATAGTTGTCGGATCCGTTCGGGATCCCGTCAGGGTCTTTTCGGAACTATTAGGTGATCATTTGAGGACATTTCCGGCATCATTTCTGGATGGTTTTCGGGATCCGTCCGGGATCTCGTCGGGGTCATTTGGGGACTTTTTTCGGGATCATTTTGGGGCTCATCCGGCATCATTTCTGGATGGTTTTTCGGGATCCGTCCGGGATCCCGTCGGGGTCATTTCGGGACTTTTTCGCGACTAATACGGGATCATTTGGGAACCCCTTTCGGCATCATTTCTGGATGGTTTTCGGGATCCGTCCGGGATCCCGTCGGGGTCATTTCGGGACTTTTTCGGCATCATTTCTGGATGGTTTTCGGGATCCGTCCGGGATCCCATTAGGGTAATTTCGGGACTATTAGGGGATCATTTGGGAACCTTTCCGGCATCATTTCTGGATAATTTTTCGGATCCGTCCCGGGATGCCGACGAGGTCATTTCGGGACTATTTCGGGATCATTTGGGATACCTACCGGCATCATTTCTGGATGGTTTTTGGGATTCGTCCGGGATCCCGTCGGGGTCCTTTCGGGACTTTTTTTCGACTAATACGGGATCATTTGCGGACCCTTTCGGCATCATTTCTGGATAGTTTGTCGGGATCCCGTCACGGTCATTTCGGGACTATTAGGGGATCATTTGAGGACCTTTCCGGCATCATTTCTGTATTGTTTTCGGAATCCTTTCGGGATCCCGTCAGGGTCATTTTGGGACTTTTTTGGGGCTAATACGGGATCATTTGGGGATCCTCTATGGGTCGTTTCGTGACTTTTTCTGTTTTATTTCGGGATCATTTGGGGACCCTTCCGGCATAATTTCTTGATGGTTTGCCGTATCCATCAGGGTCATTTCGGGACCATTTTGGGATCATTTGGGGGACCCTTCCGAGATCATTTCTGGATCCGTCTGGGATGCCGTAGGAGCCATTTCGGGATTTTTTGTTACTTTTCCGGGATAGTTTTTGGACCCTTCCGGGATCATTTCTGAATCTGTGCGGGGATCTCATCTGGGTCATTTCCGGACTATTTCGGGATCATTTTGGGATCCTTCCGGAATCATTTCTGTATGGTTTTCGCGATCCGTCGTTGATTCCCTCGGAGCCATTTCGGAACCTTTTCTGGAGTATGTCGGGGTCATTTGGGGACTTTTTCGGGATCATTTGGGGCTCTTCCGGCATCATTTCTGGATGGTTTTCGGGGATCCGTGCGGGGATCTCGTCGTGGTCATTTGGGGACTTTTTCGGGATCATTTGGGGGGCTCTTCCGGCATCATTTCTGGATGGTTTTCGGGATCCGTCCGGGATATCGTCGGGGTCATTTGGGGACTTTTTTCGGGATCATTTGGGGGCTCTTCCGGCATCATTTCTGGATGGTTTTCGGGATCCGTCCGGGATCACATCAGGGTAATTTCCGGGACTATTAGGGGATCATTTGTGGACCTTTCCGGCATCATTTCTGGATAATTTTCGGTATCCGTCCGGGATGCCGACGAGGTCATTTCGGGGATTATTTCGGGATCATTTGGGATACCTACCGGCATCATTTCTGGATGGTTTTTGGGATTCGTCCGGGATCCCGTCGGGGTCATTTCGGGACTTTTTCTCGACTAATACGGGATCATTTGCGGACCCCTTTCGGCATAATTTCTGGATAATTGTTGAGATCCGTTCGGGATCCCGTCACGGTCATTTCGGAACTATTAGGGGATCATTTGAGGACCTTCCGGCATCATTTCTGGATAGTTTTTGGAATCCTTTCGGGATCCCGTCAGGGTCATTTCGGGGCTTTTTCGGGATCATTTAAGGATGGCTTTCAGGATTCGTCCGGGAAACCCGTCAGGGTAATTTTTGGACTTTTCCGAGACTATTTCGGGATCATTTTGGGACCTTCCCAAGATCATTTCTGGATGGATTTCGGGGATTTGTCCGGGATGCCCTCAGGGTCATTTTGGGACTATTAGGTGAGCATTTGAGGACCGTTTCCGGCATCACTTCTGGATGGTTTTCGGTATCCGTTCAGATTCCCGTCGGAATAATTGCGGGACTTTTTCGCGATCATTGGGGTCCCTTCCAAAATCATTTCTGGATGGTTTTTGGGATTCGTCCGGCATCCCGTCGGGGTCATTTCGGGACTTTTTCCTCGACTAATACGGGATCATTTGCGGGCCCTTTCGGTATCATTTCTGGATAGTTTTCGGTATCCGTTCGGGATCCCGTCAGGGTCTTTTCGGAACTATTGGGATATCATTTGAGGACCTTTCCGGCATCATTTCTGGTTAGTTTTCGGGATCCTTTCCGGGTCCCATCAGGGTCATTTCGGGACTTTTTCGGCAATCATTTATGATTGGTTTTCAGGATTCGTCCGGTATCCGTCAGGGTAATTTCTGGACTTTTCCCAGACTATTTCGGGATAATTTTGGGACCCTCCCAAGATCATTTCTGGATGGATTTTCGGGATCTGTCCCGGGATGCCGTCAGGGTCATTTTGGGACTATTAGGTGATCATTTGAGGACCTTTTCGGCATCACTTCTGAATGGTTTTTCGGTATCCGCTCAGGATCCCGTCGGAATTATTGCGGGACTTTTTCGGGATCATTTGGTGTCCCTTCCGGCATCATTTCTGGCTGATTTTTGGGATTCGTCCGGCATCCCGTCGGGTTCATTTCGGGACTTTTTCTCGACTAATACGGGATCATTTGCGGGCCCTTTCGGCATCATTTCTAGATAGTTGTCGGGATCCGTTCGGGATCCCGTCAGGGTCTTTTCGGAACTATTAGGTGATCATTTGAGAACATTTCCGGCATCATTTCTGGATAGTTTTCGGGATCCTTTCGGGGTCCAGTCAGGGTCATTTCGGGACTTTTTCGGGATCATTTAGAGATGGCTTTCAGGATTCGTCCGGGAACCCGTCAGGGTAATTTCTGAACTTTTCCGAGACTATTTCGGGATAATTTTGGGACCTTCCCAAGATCATTTCTGGATGGATTTTGGGATCAGTCCGGGATGCCGTCAGGGTCATTTTGGTATTAGGTGATCATTTGAGGACCTTTCCGGCATCACTTCTGGATGGTTATCGGTATCCGATCAGGATCCCCTCGGAATCATTGCGGGACTTTTTCGGGATCATTTGGGGTCTCTCCCAAGATCATTTCTGGATGGATTTCGGGATCTGTTCGGGATCCCGTCAGGGTCATTTAGGGGTGCGTTCGAGATCCCGTCAGGGTCATTTCGGGACTTCTTCGGGAATATATCGGGATCATTTCTGGATGGTTTATGGGATCCGTCCATGACCACTTAAGGGCCATTTCGGGACTATTAGGTGATCATTTGAGGACCTTTCCGACGTCACTTCTGGATCATTTGGGATTCCGTCCGGCATCATTTCTGGATGGTTTTCGGGATATGTTCGGGATCCCGTCGGGGTTATTTCGGGACCTTTTCGGGGCTAATACGGGATCATTTGGGGATCCTCTAGGGGTCGTTTCGTGACTTTTTCTGTATTATTTCGGGATCATTTTGGGACCCTTTCGGCATAATTTCTTGATGGTTTGCCGGATCCAGCAGGGTCGTTTCGGGACCATTTTGGGATCATTTGGGGACCCTTCCGAGATCATTTCTGGATCCGTCCGGGATGCCGTAGGAGCCATTTCGGGATTTTTTGTTACTTTTCCGGGATAGTTTTTGCACCCTTCCGGGATCATTTCTGGATCTGTGCGGGATCCCATCTGGGTCAATTCCGGACTATTTCGGGATCATTTTGGAATCCTTCCGGAATCTTTTCTGTATGGTTTTCGCGATCCATCGTGGATCCCCTCGGAGCCATTTCGGAACTTTTTCTGGAGTTAGTCGGGATAATTTAGGGACCCTTCCTGGATATTTTCTGGATGGTTTCTGAGATCCGTCCGGGAGCCCGTCAGGGTAATTTCGGAACTTTTTCGGGACTATTTCGGGATCAATTTGGTACCCTTCAGGCATCATTTCTGTGTGGTTATCTGGATAAGTCTAGAATCGTGTCGTTGTCATTTCGGGTTTTTTTGGGACTACTTCGGGAACTTTTGGAAACACTTCCGGGGCGTTTCTGGATGGTTTTCGGGATCCGTCCGCGATAGCGTCGGGGTCATTTCGTGGCTTTTTCTGGATAATTTCGTTATCATTTTGGGATCCTATCAGGTTATCAGCTCATAAAGTTCTTTTTTTTACTCAATTACAAAAATAAAATGCATTAGACAGAAAAAAAATTTTAAACAGATAACTTTATAAGCAGGCTAACGTGAATAGCCCACATATTTCATTTTCTCCTTGCGGACGGGGCCGCGGGTAAAGGCTAGTCTAATATATATTATAAATTATAAATGGGAAAGTTTGGATGTTAAGATGTTTGGATGTTTGGATGTTAAGATGTTTGGATGTTTGGATGTTTGGATGTTTGGATGTTTGTCCAGACGTTTGCCTTTGTGACTCAATAACGCAAGAACGGCTGGACCGATTTGGATGAAATTTTGCACACATATAGCCAATAGTCTAGAAGGATCTACTAGCTATATATTTTTCAAACGGGGCGTGGTCCCCGCCCCCTAGGAACAGTTATAATTTAATTATTATATTTTTTCGTCTTTGCGACTGAATCACGCCAGAATGGCTACACGGATTTTGATGAAATTTGGGACACAGACAGTAGTCTACTAGCGAAATTTTTTTCGAACATGGAAAGAGGGGTGGGGGTCCCACGACCCCTTCGAGAAATTATTTTTCATAATTTTTACACATTATAACTTTACGTATACTGGCCTTCACCAATATCACAGACTCAAGGGGTCAAATAAGTCGAGGGCTTACAAAGTAAGCAGTGACACCCTCCGCCCGCCCGCCCCCCTTTTATCTCCCCCTCTGGTGTAAAATCTATAAATTGTTATAACTCAATATAAATTTTCTCCTAAATCAATAGTTTTTGGTATCTGGTACATACAGAACGAGATCTAGACAATTTTGGAGGAACGATCAGTGGTCCTCTCCTCTACTCCCGCCATCCGCCCTCCATCAATTGTTTTTATTAGCACGCTTTTATTAGCTTTACCTGTATGTTTCTATGTAACTTTTTATTCGCTCCAATGCGCCTGCTGCCTTATTAACAGGGTTTTATAATTAGCTTCACCTTATTTGTAATCCCGTAAGGGTCATATCGAGACCCTCCGGGATCATTTCTGGATGGTTTTCGGGATTGGTCCGGGATTACGCCGGGGTAATTTCGGGACTTTTTCGGGACTATTTCGGGATCATTTTGGGACCCTTCCGGGATCATTTCTGTATAGTTTTCGGGATCCGTCCGGGATCCCGTCGGGGTTATTTTGGGACATTTTCGGAACTATTCATGAATCATTTCGGGACTATTTCGCGATCATTTGGGGACCCTTCCGGCATCATTTCTGGATGGTTTTCGGGATCCGTCCGGGATCCCGTCGGGGTACTTTCGGGATCATTTGCGTACCTTCGAGAGATAAATTCTTGATGGTTTCCGGGATCATTACGGGACTTTTTCGGGGTCAGTTTGGGTCCTTTCCGTAATCATTCCTGGATGGTTTTAGGGATCCGTCCGGGATCCCGTCGGGACAATTTCGGGGATATTTCGGGATCATTAGGGGTATCTTCCGGCATCATTTCTGGATGGTTTACGGGATCCGTCCGGGATCCCGTCGGTGTCATTTCGGAACCATTTGGGGTCCATTCCGGCATCATTTCTGGATGGTTTTCGGGATCCGTCCGGGATCCTGTCGGGGTCATTTTGAGACTTTTGCGGGATCATTTGGGGTCTCTTCCGGCATCATTTCTGGATGGTTTTCGGGACCGTCCGGGATCCCGTCGGTGTCATTTCGGGACCATTTGGGGTCCATTCCGGCATCATTTCTGGATGGTTTTCGGGATCCGTCCGGGATCCTGTCGGGGTTATTTTGGGACTTTTGCGGGATCATTTGGGGTCTCTTCCGGCATCATTTCTGGATGGTTTTCGGGATCCGTCCGGGATCCCGTCGATGTCATTTCGGGACTATTACGGCATCATTTGGGGTACCTTCCGGCATCATTTCTAGATGGTTTTCGGGATCCATCCGGGATCCCGTCGGGGTCATTTCGGAACTTTTTCTCGACTAATACAGGATCATTTGGGGAACCTTTCGGCATCATTTCTGGATGGTTTACGGTATCCGTCCGGGATCCTGTCGGGGTCATTTTGTGACTTTTGCGGTATCATTTGGGGTCTCTTCCAGCATCATTTCTGGATGGTGTTCGGGATCCGTCCGGGATCCTGTCGGGGTCATTTTGAGACTTTTGCGGGATCATTTGGGGTCTCTTCCGGCATCATTTCTGGATGGTTTACGGGATCCGTCCGGGATCCTGTCGGGGTCATTTTGGGACTTTTGCGGTATCATTTGGGGTCTCTTCCAGCATCATTTCTGGATGGTGTTCGGGATCCGTCCGGGATCCTGTCGGGGTCATTTTGAGACTTTTGCGGGATCATTTGGGGTCTCCTCCGGCATCATTTCTGGATGGTATACGGGATCCGTCCGGGATCCTGTCGGGGTCATTTTGGGACTTTTGCGGGATCATTTGGGGTCTCTTCCGGCATCATTTCTGGATGGTTTACGGGATCCGTCCGGGATCCTGTCGGGGTCATTTTGGGACTTTTGCGGGATCATTTGGGGTCTCTTCCGGCATCATTTCTGGATGGTTTACGGGATCCGTCCGGGATCCTGTCGGGGTCATTTTGGGACTTTTGCGGGATCATTTGGGGTCTCTTCCGGCATCATTTCTGGATGGTTTACGGGATCCGTCCGGGACCCTGTCGGGGTCATTTTGGGACTTTAGCGGGATCATTTGGGGTCTCCTCCGGCATCATTTCTGGATGGTTTTCGGGATCCGTCCGGGATCCCGTCGATGACATTTCGGGACTATTTCGGCATCATTTGGGGTACCTTCCGGTATCAATTCTAGATGGTTTTCGGGATCCGTCCGGGATCCCGTCGGAGTCATTTCGGAATTTTTTCTCGACTAATACAGGATCATTTGGGGACCCTATCGGCATCATTTCTGGATGGTTTTCGGAATCCGTCCGCGATCCCGTCAGGGTTATTTCGGGACTATTTTGGGATAATTTGGGGTACCTGCCGGCATCATTTCTGGATGGTTTTCGGTATCCGTCCGGGATCCCGTCGGTGTCATTTTGGGACCATTTGGGGTCCATTCCGGCATCATTTCTGGATGGTTTTCGGGATCCGTCCGGGATCCTGTCGGGCTCATTTTGGGACTTTTGCGGGATCATTTGGGGTCTCTCCCGGCATCATTTCTGGATGGTTTTCAGGATCCGTCCGGGATCCTGTCGGGGCCATTTTGGGACTTTTGCGGGATCATTTGGGGTCTCTTCCGGCATCATTTCTGGATGGTTTACGAGATCCGTCCGGGATCCTGTCGGGGTCATTTTGGGACTTTTGCGAAATCATTTGAGGTCTCTTCCGGCATCATTTCTGTATGGTTTTCGGGATCCGTCCGGGACCCTGTCGAGGTCATTTTGGGACTTTAGCGGGATCATTTGGGGTCTCCTCCGGCATCATTTCTGGATGGCTTACGGGATCCGTCCGGGATCCTGTCGGGGTCATTTTGGGACTTTTGCGGGATCATTTGGGGTCTCTCCCGGCATCATTTCTGGATGGTTTTCGGAATTCGTCCGGGATCCTGTCGGGGTCATTTTGGGACTTTTGCGGGATCATTTGGGGTCTCTTCGGGCATCATTTCTGGATGGTTTACAGGATCCGTCCGGGATCCTGTCGGGGTCATTTTGAGACTTTTGCGGGATCATTTGGGGTCTCTTCCGGCATCATTTCTGTATGGTTTTCGGGATCCGTCCAGGATCCTGTTGGGGTCATTTTCGGACTTTTGCGGGATCATTTGGGGTCTCTTCCGGCATCATTTCTAGATGGTTTTCGGGATCCGTCCGGGATCACGTTGGAGTAATTTCGGAACTTTTTCTCGACTAATTTCTGGATAGTTTTAGGGATCCGTTCGGGATCCCGACGGGGTCATATCGGGACCATTTGGGGTACCTACCGGCATCATTTCTGGATGGTTTACGGGATCCGTCCGGGATCCTGTCGGGGTCATTTTGGGACTTTAGCGGGATCATTTGGGGTCTCCTCCGGCATCATTTCTATTTAGTTTCCGGATCCGTCCGGGATTCCGTCGGCGTAATTTCGGGACTATTAGGGGGTTATTTGGGGACTTTTCCGGCATCATTTCTGGATAGTTTTAGGGATCCGTTTGGGATCCCGACGGGGTCATATCGGAACCATTTGGGGTACCTACCGGCATCATTTCTGGATGGTTTACGGGATCCGTCCGGGATCCTGTCGGGGTCATTTTGGGACTTTAGCGGGATCATTTGGGGTCTCCTCCGGCATCATTTCTATTTAGTTTCCGGATCCGTCCGGGATACCGTCAGGGTAATTTCGGGACTATTTGGGGATAACTTGGGAACCTTTCCGGCATCATTTCTGGATAGTTTCCGGGATCCTTCGGGGATCCCGTCAGGGGGTCATTTCGGAACCCGCGACTAATGCAGGATCATTTGGGGACCCTTTCGCCATCATTTCCGGATGGTTTTCGTGATCCGTCCGGGATACCGTCAGGGTAATTTCGGGACTATTTGGGGATAACTTGGGAACCTTTCCGGCATCATTTCTGGATAGTTTCCGGGATCCGTCGGGAATCCCGTCAAGATCATTTCGGAACTATAAGGGGATCATTTTATTTTTCATCTTTCTTTAAGGGGATCATTTCACCTTCCAGCATCATTTCTGTATACTTTTGGGGATCCGTCCGGGATCCCGACGGGGTCATTTCTGGCCTATTTCGGGATCATTTTGGGGGTACCAACCGGCATCATTTCTGGATGATCCGGGATCCGTCCGGGATCCCATCGGGGGAATTTCGGGAATTTTTCGGGATCATTTGGGGGTCCCTTCCGGCATCATTTCTGGATCGTTTTCGGGATCCGTCCGAGATCCCGTCGGGTTTATTTTTTTACTTTTTCGTCAGCGAATTTCGAGACTGTTCTTGGATCATTTGGGGATCCTTCAGGGATAATTTCTGGATGGTTTTCGGGATCCCGTCGGGGTAATTTCGGGTTTTTTCACGACTATTTCGGGGTCAGTTGCCCTTAAAGATCATTTCTGGGTGGTTTTCGGGATCCGTCCGGGATCCCGTCAGGGTTATTTCGCGCCTTTTCGGGACTATTTCGGGATCATTTTGGGACCCTTCCGGGATAATTTCTCTATGATTTTCGGGATCTGTTCGGGATCCATTCGTAGTTTTTTCGCGAATTTATCTGGGATAAATTGCGGACCCTTTAGAGATCAATTCTGGATGGTTTTCGGTATCGGTCTGGGATCCCCTCAAGGTCATTTCGGGACTTTTTCGGGACTATTTCGGAATCATTTTGGGACCCCTCCGGCAAAATTTCTGGGGGATTTTCGGGATCTGTCCGGGATCCCGACGGAGTTTTTTCGGGACTTTTTCCGGACTATTTCTGGATTATTTGCGGACGTTTCAGAGCTCATTTCTGGATGATTTTCGGGATCTGTCCGGGATCCCGTTGGAGTTATTTCGGGGTAATTTTGGGACCCTTCCAGGATAATTTCTTCATGATTTTCGGGATGGGTCTGAGTTTTTCGTGACTTTCGGGACTATTTCGGGATCATTTGCGGAACCTTCAGAGATCAATTCTGGATGGTTTGTGGACTTTTCCGGGATCATTTGGGGATCCCTCCAGAGTCATTTCTGGATGGTATTCGGGATCCCGTCAGGGTCATTTCGGGCCTTTTTCGTGACTACTATTTCGGAATCATTTTGGGACTCCTCCGGGATAATTTCTGGGCGATTTTCGGGATCATTTGCGGACCGTTCAGGAATCAAATCTGGATGGTTTTCGGGATCCGTCCGGGATCCCGTCAGGGTCATTTCGGGACTTTTCGTGACTACTTCGGGATTATTTTGGGACCCTCCCAAGATCATTTCTGGATGGATTTCGGGATCTGTCCGGGATGTCGTCAGGGTCATTTTGGGACAATTAGGTGATCATTTGAGGACCTTTCCGGCATCACTTCTGCATGGTTTTCGGTATCCGTTCAGGACACCATCGGGACTTTTTCGGGATCATTTGGGGTCCCTTCCGGCATCATTTCGGGATGGTTTTTGGGATTCGTCCGGCATCCCGACGGGGTCATTTCGGGACTTTTTCTCGACTAATAAGGCATCATTTGCGTGCCCTTACGGCATCATTTCTAGATAGTTGTCGGGATCCGTTCGGGATCCCGTCAGGGTCTTTTCGGAACTATTAGGAGATCATTTGAGGACCTTTCCGGCATCATTTCTGGATAGTTTTCGTGATCCTTTCGGGGTCCCGTTAGGGTAATTTCGGGACTTTTTCGGGATCAGGATGACGTTCAGGATTCGTCCGGGAACCCGTCAGGGTAATTTCGGTATTATTTTGGGACCTTCCCAAGATCATTTCTGGACGGATTTCGGGATCAGTCCGGGATGCCGTCAGGGTCATTTTGGGACTATTAGGTGATCATTTGAGGACCTTACCGGCATCACTTCTGGATGGTTTCCGGTATCCGTTCAGGATCCCGTCGGAATCATTGCGGGACTTTTTCGGGATCATTTGGGGTCCCTCCCAAGATCATTTCTGGATGGATTTCGGGATCCGTCCGGGATCCGGACGGGGTCATTTCGGGACTATTTCGGGATCATTTGGGGGTACCTACCGTCATCATTTCTGGGTGGTTTTCGGTATCCGTCCGGGATCTCCTCGGGGTCATTTGGGGACCTTTTCGGGATCATTTGAGGGCTCTCCCGGCATCATTTCTGGATGGTTTTCGGGATCCGTCCGGAATCCCGTCGGGGTCATTTCGGGACTTTTTCGCGACTAATACGGGATCATTTGCGGGCCCTTTCGGCATCATTTCTGGATAGTTGTCGGGATCCGTTCGGGATCCCGTCACGGTCATTTCGGGGACTATTAGGGGATCATTTGAGGACCTTTCCGGCATCATTTCTGGATAGTTTTCGGAATCCTTTCGGGATCCCGCCAGGGTCATTTCGGGACTTTTTCGAGATCATTTAAGGATGGCTTTCAGGATTCGTCCGGGAACCCGTCAGGGTAATTTCTGAACTTTTCCGAGACTATTTCGGGATCATTTAGGGACCTTCCCAAGATCATTTCTGGATGGATTTCGGGATTTGTCCGGGATGCAGTCAGGGTAATTTTGGGACTATTAGGTGATCATTTGAAGACCTTTCCGGCATCACTTCTGGATGGTTTTCGGTATCCGTTCAGGATCCCGTCGGACTAATTGCGGGACTTTTTCGGGATAATTTGGGGTCCCTTCCGGCATCATTTCTGAATGGTTTTTGGGATTCGTCCGTCATCCCGTCGGGTTCATTTCGGGACTTTTTCTCGACTAATACGGGATCATTTGCGGGCCCTTTCGGCATCATTTCTAGATAGTTGTCGGGATCCGTTCGGGATCCCGTCAGGGTCTTTTCGGAACTATTGGGAGATCATTTGAGGACCTTTCCGACATCATTTCTGGTTAGTTTTCGGGATCCTTTCCGGGTCCCATCAGGGTCATTTCGGGACTTTTTCGGCATCATTTAAGATTGGTTTTCAGGATTCGTCCGGGATCCGTCAGGGTAATTTCTGGACTTTTCCCAGACTATTTCGAGATAATTTTAGGACCCTCCCAAGATCATTTCTGGATGGATTTCGGGATCTGTCCGGGATGCCGTCAGGGTCATTTTGGGACTATTAGGTGATCATTTGAG
>NC_090320.1:175248111-175285611 GCF_040869045.1 Eurosta solidaginis
ATCCCAACTCTCCATCATCCTACCGTCCCCTATGTATGTTGGACACAGCAGGGAAATTGATGGAGAGTCTCCTGAAGCAACGCCTCACCAGAGCGTTACAGGACGCCGGAGGACTGTCGCCCAGACAGCATGGTTTTCGGAGGGGGCACTCTACAATGGATGCCATAGCAGAAGTTATAGACGCAGTCAAGAAAGCCGAGACAGCGTGCCACAGAGCAAGACCTATAGTGTTGCTGGTCACGCTGGACGTCAAAAACGCTTTTAACTCAGCTAGGTGGGAGGACATGCTTGAGGCACTAGAAAGCACTTTCAAAGTACCGCAATATTTGTTAGAAATTTTAAGGGACTACCTAAGAGAGAGGTATCTAATATATGAAAGTACTCACGGTCAAAAAAAGGTAAAAATAACAGGTGGAGCAGCCCAGGGTTCGGTACTAGGTCCCGATCTCTGGAATATAACTTACGACAGTCTTCTTCGGTTAGACATGCCAGAAAGCACCTTCCTCGTTGCATTTGCAGACGACGTGGCAGCTGTGATAACAGCACCAAGCTGCGAGCTGGCACAGCTAAAATTAAACCAGGTCATGCGTAATGTAAATAGGTGGATGGCTGAGCACGGTCTCCAGTTAGCAACAGCCAAAACGGAGATCGTCATCCTCACAAAGAGACGTATTCCCACTACCAGGAACATGATGGTTGGGGACCAGCCAATAGAAACACTCGCTTCAGCGAAATATCTGGGAGTGAGGTTAGACAGCAAACTCAACTTCTCGGATCACATACGAGGGACCTGCGAAAGAGCTGCGCGCATAATAGCGCAGTTGAGTAGATTAATGGCAAACACAGGTGGCCCAAAACCATGCACAAGGAAGTTGCTTGCATCAGCCTCGGATTCTATACTCTTATATGGTGCAGAAATCTGGGCGGACGCAATGAAATACCGGAAGAACCGAGTCGCCCTCACCTCGGTCCAACGCAGAGGGGCGCTGCGAATATCTTCGGCTTACCGCACGGTCTCAGCTGAAGCTGTCCTGGTCGTTGCGGGAACCATACCGATATATCTTCTCGTTGAGGAAAGAAAAACAATATATGACAACGGATCGCAAGCAAGTAGAGCTGCTGTTGCCATGCAGGCGCGAGAAGAATCGATCCGACGTTGGCAAGATCAGTGGAGCAACAGCATCGTAGGAAAGTGGACTAGGGAACTAATCCCTGAACTTGATCCATGGTTTGAAGCGACCGCACGGAGAGGTAGACTTTTACCTGACCCAGTTTCTAACGGGACATGGTTACTTCCGCAAATACCTACACAGAATGGGTAAGGTTGATAGCCCGAGCTGTCTGTACTGTGGGGAAATAGACGATGTACGCCACACCTTCTTCGAATGCAGGCACTTCTCCCATCAGCGAAGGAGGGTAGAAGAGGTACTTGGCGACCTATCCCCGGGCAGTGTCATTAATAACATGACCTGTCGAAGAGACAGATGGGATACGGTCAGCACATATGTGAGGCATATACTTACCAGTAAACGAGAAGACGGATGCCTAGCCCATTAGCGTGAGAGTAGCCATAGAGCTCACGTAGCGCGCACCCGTACCCGAAGTAATGCTAAACGCGGTCCCAGGTACGGGGATTTGCGCGGGCCGTGGGAGGTTAGGTTTTAGTGGGTAGGCCTTCATGGCAGAAGGGAGTCCTACACTCGGAGAGTCTCGCAGTGAGGCTTAAATATCCCGGTCAGTGCATAAAGCATTTCCTCCTTCCACGAAACACAAAAAAAAAAAAAAAAAAAAAAAAAAAAAAACTTTAACTTTAACTTTAACTTTAACTGTAACTTTAACTTTAACTTTAACTTTAACTTAACTTTAACCTTATCCTTAGCTTTAACTTTAACTTTAACTTTAACTTTAACTTTCGCTTTAACTTTAACATTCACTTTAACTTTAACTTTAACTTTAACTATAACTTTAACCTTAACTTTAATTTTAACTTCCACTTTAACTGTAACTTTATTTTTAACTTTAACTTTAACTTTAACCTTATCCTTAACTTTAACTCTAACTTTAACCTTATCTTTAACTCTAACTTTAATTTTAACTTTAACTTTAACTTTAACTTTAACTTTAACTCTAACTTTAACTTTAACTTTAATTTTAACTTTAACCTTAACTTTAACTTTAACTTTATCTTTAACTTTAACTTTAACCTTAACTTTAACTTTAACTCTAACTTTAACTTTAACTTTAATTTTAACTTTAACCTTAACTTTAACTTTAACTTTAACCTTAACTTTAACTTTAACTCTAACTTTAACTTTAACTTTAACTTTAATTTTAATTTTAACCTTAACTTTAACTTTAACTTTAACTTTAACTTTAACTTTAACTTTAACTTTAACCTTAATTTTAACTTTAACTCTAACTTTAACTTTAATTTTAACTTTAACCTTAACTTTAAGTTTAACTCTAACTTTAACCTTAACTTTAACTTTAGCTGTAACTTTAACCTTAATTTTAACTTTAACTTTAACTTTAACTTTAACCTTAACTTTAACTTTAACTTTCACTTTAACTTTAACTTTATTTTTAACTTTAACATTAACTCTAACCTGAACTTTAACTTTAACTTTAAATTTAACTTTAACTTTAACCTTAACTTTAACTTTAACTTTAACCTCAACTTTAATTTTAACTCTAACTTTAACTTTAACTTTAACTTTAACTTTAACTTTAACTTTAACTTTAACCTTAACTTTAACTTTAACTTTAACTTTAACTCTAACTTTAACTTTAACTTTAACTTTAACTTTAACTTTAATTTTAACTTTAACCTTAACTTTAACTTTAACCTTAACTTTAAGTTTAACTTTAACTTTAACCTTAACTTTAACTTTAACTTTAAATTTAACTTTAACTTTAACTTTAACCTTAATTTTAACTTTAACTCTAACTTTAACTTTAACTTTAACTTTAACTTTAACTTTAACTTTAACTTTAACTTTCGCTTTAACTTTAACTTTAACCTTAACTTTAACTTTAACTCTAACTTTAACTTTAAATTTAACTTTAACTTTAACTTTAACTTTCGCTTTAACTTTAACTTTAACCTAATTTTAACTTTAACTCTAACTTTAACTTTAATTTTAACTTTAACCTTAACTTTAAGTTTAACTTTAACTTTAACCTTAACTTTAACTTTAACTTTAAATTTAACTTTAACTTTAACTTTAACCTTAACTTTAACTTTAAGTTTAACTTTAACTTTAACTCTAACTTTAACTTTAACTTTAACTTTAACTTTAACTTTAACTTTAACCTTAACTTTAACTTTAACTTTAACTTTAACTCTAACTTTAACTTTAACTTTAACTTTAACTTTAACTTTAACTTTAATTTTAACTTTAACCTTAACTTTTACTTTAACCTTAACTTTAAGTTTAACCTTAACTTTAACTTTAACTTTAACTTTAACTTTAACCTTAATTTTAACTTTAACTCTAACTCTAACTTTAATTTTAACTTTAACCTTAACTTTAAGTTTAACTTTAACTTTAACTTTAACCTTAACTTTAACTTTAACTTTAAATTTAACTTTAACTTTAACCTTAACTTTAACTTTAACTTTAACTTTAACCTCAACTTTAACTTTAACTCTAACTTTAACTTTAACTTTAACTTTAACTTTCGTTTTAACTTTAACATTCACTTTAACTTTAACTTTAACTTTAACTATAACTTTAACCTTAACTTTAATTTTAACTTCCACTTTAACTGTAACTTTATTTTTAACTTTAACTTTAACTTTAACTTTAACCTTAACTTTAACTTTAACTCTAACTTTAACTTTAACTTTAACTTTAACTTTAACTTTAACTTTAACCTTAACTTTAACTTTAACTTTAACTCTAACTTTAACTTTAACTTTAACTTTAATTTTAACTTTAACCTTAACTTTAACTTTAACCTTAACGCGCGAGAAGAATCGATCCGACGTTGGCAAGATCAGTGGAGCAACAGCATCGTAGGAAAGTGGACTAGGGAACTAATCCCTGAACTGAATCCATGGTTGAAGCGACCGCACGGAGAGGTAGACTTTTACCTGACCCAGTTTCTAACGGGACATGGTTACTTCCGCAAATGCCTACACAGAATGGGTAAGGTTGATAGCCCGAGCTGCCTGTACTGTGGGGAAATAGACGATGTACGCCACACCTTCTTCGAATGCAGGCACTTCTCCCATCAGCGAAGGAGGGTAGAAGATGTACTTGGCGACCTATCCCCGGGCAATGTCATTAATAACATGACCTGTCGAAGAGACAGATGGGATACGGTCAGCACATATGTGAGGCATATACTTACCAGTAAACGAGAAGACGGATGCCTAGCCCATTAGCGTGAGAGTAGCCATAGAGCTCATCACCACGATATGCAGAGCTACACAGCACCTATGTCGCACAAAGAAAGGCACTTAAAAATGCCATAAAAAAGAGGAAGAAGTTATGCTTTAGGGAACTGCTGGATAATGTCGACCTAGATCCTTGGGGATCAGCCTACAGAACTGTGATGGCCAAAGTTAAAGGACCGATATCACAGCAACCTACGTGCCCGATACTGATGAATGTTATTGTTGAAACACTTTTCCCGGCGCAAGATCGCTGGACTTATCCAAGCGAGGATCTAGAAAGTACGGAAATTCCGCAAATTACAGAGCAAGAGGTGCTGGACGCTGCAAAAAGAGTTGCTGATAACAAATCCCCAGGACCCGACGAAGTACCAAACATAGCCCTTAAAGCCGCGATTACAACTAGGGCTACATTATTTACTGATCTTTTTAATGCCTGTATGCAAGAAGGCGTGTTCCCTCGCCCGTGGAAACGACAAAGACTTGTCCTATTGCTGAAACGTGGTAAGCAGCCGGACCAACCATCCTCATATAGGCCACTTTGTATGCTGGATTCCCTAGGGAAGATTTTCGAGCGACTCTAGAAAGATCAGGTGGCTTATCGAATAGTCAATATGGATTTCGCAAATCAAGATCCACCGTAGATGCAATACAAACAGTCGTCAATATAGCTAGAGAAGCTATTTCTGGAGGCCAAAATAAAAGGAAGTTCTGTGCACTGATTATGTTGGACATCAAGAATGCTTTTAACACTGCGAACTGGATGCAGATAATGGCAGCGCTGCAAAGCTTCGGCACTCCAGCTTACTTACGCAGAATTATAGGTAGCTATCTTAAAGACAGAGTACAAAATCACAGGAGGCGTCCCACAGGGATCTGTTCTCGGTCCAACGCTTTGGAATGTAATGTATGACGGGGTGCTAAAGATTGATCTACCAGAAAACACGCAAATTGTGGGATATGCTGATGATATTGCAGTGGTAGTAGTGGCCAAGAAACTGGACCTGCTTCAAGCATTATGTAATGACGCCGTAGCAAGAATAAAGGAATGGCTGACCAATACAGGACTGGAGTTGGCTAGCCAAAAGACGGAAGTGGTATTAGTAAGCTCCAAACGGTCGGCGAACGAGTTAGTCTTAACTGTCGGGGATCATCAAATCACCTCAAAGGATTCCTTAAAATACTTAGGAGTGCACATTGACTCTAAGTTAACTTTCAAAGAGCACTTCAGAGCGGTGGGGGAGAAAATTACCAAAGTTAATGGATCACTTATGCGAATAATGCCTAACATTGGTGGTCCGAGCGAAGCTATACGTCAGCTATTGTCCACAGTAACCAGCTCAATAATACTATACGCAGCACCAGTGTGGTATGGATCTAAACAGACCCATCAAAAATATATATTAGCAGCGTACCGACTTGCTTCTTTAAGAATAGCAAGTGCTTATCGGACGGTGTCCGACGACGCGATCCTGGTTCTAACCCGGAAAATCCCAGTGGACTTACTGGCAAGCCAAATGGCCGATCTGTATAACACTAATATCGAGCGACCATCTGAAGAAGACAAGAAAAGAGCAAGGACACAAACAATAGCTAAGTGGCAAGAACGGTGGGAGGCCTCGAGTAAAGGGCGTTGGAGTTTCACACTAGTTTGGAACGTAGCTCAATGGAATGAGCGGAAGCACGGCGAACTGAACTACCATCTCACGCAGATAATGAGTGGACATGGCGGTTTCAAAGAGTATTTATGGAAGCGTAAGATAGAGGAAGATCCTCATTGCCCAATGTGTACCACAGAGTTAGAAAACGCAGAACACGTCATGTTCTACTGCCCCCATTTCCACGAAGAAAGACTCACCTTGCATGGAGTCTTTGGGGAGGAACCTACCACGAGAAATTTAGTTTCACATATGTGCAGCAGGAAAGAATGCTGGACTGCAGTGAGCAAAATGGCATTTATAGTAATGACACGCCTGATGGATGCTGAGAGGGAGCGCAGAGAAATGCGCATGCGAAGCAGTGGCGATTAAATGGACACTCAGAGCAAGTAGCGGGAACCTGGACGCGGGGACAACAGTAGGCTCTTCAAAAATGAGAAATATGGAACGCCACCCTGAAGTAATGCGAAAGTGGTGCCGGGGTGGGCGACGGTTCCAGAACGGGGCTGTTTTTTAGTCTACGGACACACGGTTGCTGCGACGGCAGCAATTATGGTGCATTAGGCATTTTTCAGCCTCCCCGCAAAAAAAAAAAAAAAAAAAAAAAAAAAAACCATAGAGCTCACATAGCGCGCACCCGTACCCGAAGTAATGCTAAACGCGGTCCCAGGTACGGGGACTAGCGCGGGCCGTGGGAGGTTAGGTTTTAGTGGGTAGGCCTTCATGGAAGAAGGGAGTCCTACACTCGGAGAGTCCTTCCACGAAACACAAAAAAAAAAAAAAAAGACCTTAACTTTAACCTTAACTTCAACTTTAAGTTTAAGTTTAACTTTAACTTTAACTGTAACTTTAACTTTAACTTTAACCTTAACTTTAACTTTAACCTTAACTTTAACTTTAACCTGAACTTTAACTCTAACTTTAACTTTCGCTTTAACTTTAACATTCACTTTAACTATAACTTTAACTTTAACTTTCACTTTAACTTTAACCTTAACTTTAAGTTTAACTTTGACTTTGACTTTAACTTTAACTTTAACTTTAACTTTAAATTTAACTTTAACTTTAACTTTAACTTTAACTTTAACTTTAACTTCAACTTTAACTTTAACTTTAACTTTAACTTTAACTTTAACTCTAACTTTAACTTTAAGTTTAAATTTAACTTTAATTTTAACTTTAACCTTAACTTTAACTTTAACCTTAACCTTAATTTTAACCTTAACTTTAACTTTAACTTTAAGTTTAACTTTAACTTTAACTTTAACTGCAACTTTAACTTTAACATTAACTTTAACTCTAATTTTAACTTTAATTTTAACTTTAACCTTAACTTTAACTTTAAGTTTAGCTTTAACTTTAACTTTAACTTTAACTGTAACTTTAACTGTAACTTTAACTTTAACTTTAACTTTAGCTTTACCTTAAATTTATCCTTAACTTTAACTTTAACTCCAACTTTAACTTTAACTTTAACTTTAACTTTAATTTTAACTTTAACCTTAACTTTAACTTTAACTTTAACTTTAACCTTAACTTTAACTTTAACTTTAACTTTAATTTTAACTTTAACCTTAACTTTAACTTTAACTTTAACCTTAACTTTAACCTTAACTTTAACTTTAACTTTAAGTTTAACTTTAACTTTAATTTTAACTTTAACTTTAACTTTAACTGTAACTTTAACTTAACTTTAACTTTATCTTTAACTTTAACTTTAACTTTAACTTTAACTTTAACTTTAACTTTAACTTTAACTTTAACTTTAACTTTAACTTTAACTTTAACTTTAACTTTAACTTTAACCTTAACTTTAACTTTAACTTTCACTTTAACTTTAACTTTATTTTTAACTTTAACTTTAACATTAACTTTAACCCTAACGTTAACTTTAACTTTACCTTTAACTTTAACATTAACTTTAACTTTAACTTTAACTTTAACTTTAACTTTAACTTTAACTTTAACTTTAACCTGAACTTTAACTTTAACTCCAACTTTAACTTTAACTTTCGCTTTAACTTTAACAATCACTTTAACTATAACTTTAACTTTCACTTTAACTTTAACCTTAACTTTAAGTTTAACTTTAACTTTGACTTTAACTTTAACTTTAACTCCAACTTTAACTTTAACTTTAATTTTAACTTTAACCTTAACTTTAACTTTAACCTTAACTTTAACTTTAAGTTTAACTTTAACTTTAACTTTAACGTTAACGTTAACTTTAACTTTAACTTTAACTTTAACTTTAACTTTAACTTTAACTTTAACTTTAACCTTAACTTTAACTTTAACCTGAACTTTAACTTTAACTCTAACTTTAACTTTAACTTTCACTTTAACTTTAACCTTAACTTTAAGTTTAACTTTAACTTTAACATTAACTTTAACTTTAACCTGAACTTTAACTTTAACTCTAACTTTAACTTTAACTTTCACTTTAACTTTAACCTTAACTTTAACTTTAACTTTAACTTTAACTTTAACTCTAACTTTAACCTTAACTTTAAATTTAACTTTAACTTTGACTTTAACCTTAACTTTAACTCTAACTTTAACTTTAATTTTAACTTTAACCTTAACTTTAACTTTAATTTTAACCTTAACTTTAACTTTAACTTTAAGTTTAACTTTAACTTTAACTTTAATTTTAACTTTAACTTTAACTTTAACTTTAACTGTAACTTTAACTTTAACTTTAACTTTATCTTTAACTTTAACGTTAACTTTAACTTTAACTTTAACTTTAACTTTAACCTTAACCTTAACTTTAACTTTAACCTGAACTTTTACTTTAACTCTAACTTTAACTTTAACTTTCGCTTTAACTTTAACATTCACTTTAACTATAACTTTAACTTTAACTTTCACTTTAACTTTAACCTTAACTTTAAGTTTAACTTTAACTTTGACTTTAACTTTAACTTTAACTTTAACTTTAAATTTTACTTTAACTTTAACTTTAACTTTAACTTTAACTCTAAATTTAACTTTAACTCTAACTTTAACTTTAACATTCACTTTAACTTTAACTTTAACTTTAATTTTAACTTTAACTTTAACCTTAACTTTAACTTTAACTTTGACTTTGCCTTTAACTTTAACTTTAACTTTAACTTTAACTTTAACTTTAACTTTAACTTTAACTTTAACTTTAACTTTAACTTCAACTTTAACTTTAAATTCAACTTTAACTTTATCTTTAACTCTAACTTTACCTTTAACTTTAACTTTAACTTTAACTTTAATCTTAACTTTAACTTTAACTTTAATCTTAACTTTAACTTTAACTTTAACTTTAACTTTAACTTTAACTTTAACTTTAACTTTAACTTTAACTTTAACCTTAACTTTAACTTTAACTCTAACTTTAACTTTAACTTTAACTTTCACTTTAACTTTGACTTTACCTTTAATTTTAACTTTAACTTTAACTTTAACTTTAACTGTAACTTTAACTTTAACTTTAACTTTAACTTTAACTTTAACCTTAACTTTAACTTTAACTTTAACTTTAACCTTAACTTTAACTTTAACTTTAACTTCAACTTTAACTTTAAATTTAACTTTAATTTTAACTTTAACTTTAACCTTAACTTTAACTTTGACTTTAACTTTAACTTTAACTTTACCTTTAACTTTTACTTTAACTTTAACTTTAACTTTAACCTTAACTTTAACTTTAACTTTAACTTTAACTTTAACTTTAACTTTAACATTAACTTTAACCTTAACTTTAACTTTAACTTTAACTTTAACTTTAACTTTAACTTTAACTTTCGCTTTAACTTTAACATTCACTTTAACTTTAATTTTAACTTTAACTTTAACCTTAACTTTAACTTTGACTTTAACTTTAACTTTACCTTTAACTTTAACTTTAACTTTAACCTTAACTTTAACTTTAACTTTAACTTTAACCTTAACTTTAACTTTAACTTTAACTTTAACTTTAACTTTAACTTTAACTTTAACTTTAACTTTAACCTTAACTTTAACTTTAACTTTAACTTTAACTTTAACTTTAACTTTAACTTTAACTTTAACTTTAACTTTACCTTTAACTTTAACTTTAACTTTAACCTTAACTTTAACTTTAACTTTAACTTTAACCTTAACTTTAACTTTAACTTTAACTTCAACTTTAACTTTAACTTTAAATTTAACTTTAACTTTAACTTTAACTTTAACCTTAACTTTAACTTTAACTTTAACTTTAACTTTAACTTTAACTTTAACTTTAACTTTAACTTTAACTTTAACTTTAACTTTAACTTTAACCTTAACTTTAACTTTAAGTTTAACTTTAACTTTAACTTTAACTTTAGCTTTAACTTTAACTTTAGCTTTAACTTTAACTTTAACTTTAACTTTAACTTTAGCTTTAACTTTAACTTTAACTTTGACTTTAACTTTAACTTTAACTTTAATCTTAACTTTAACTTTAACTGTAACTTTAACTTTAACTTTAATTTTAACTTTAACTTTAATCTTAACTTTAACTTTAACTTTAACTTTATTTTTAACTTTAACTTTAACTTTCGCTTTAACTTTAACATTAACTTTAACTTTAACCTTAACTTTGACTTTAACTTAAACTTTAACTTTAACCTTAACTTTAACTTTAACTTTAACTTTAACTTTAACCTTAACTTTAACTTTAACTTTAACTTAAACTTTAACTTTAACTTTAACTTTAGCTTTAACTTTAACTTTAACTTTAACTTTAGCTTTAACTTTAACTTTGACTTTAACTTTAACTTTAATCTTAACTTTAACTTTAACTGTAACTTTAACTTTAACTTTAACTTTAACCTTAACTTTAACTTTAACTTTAACTTTAACTTTAACTTTAACTTTAACTTTAACCTTAACTTTAACTTTAAGTTTAACTTTAACTTAAACTTAAACTTTAACTTTAACTTTAGCTTTAACTTTAACTTTAGCTTTAACTTTAACTTTAACTTTAACTTTAACTTTAACTTTAGCTTTAATTTTAACTTTAACTTTGACTTTGACTTTAACTTTAACTTTAGCTTTAACTTTAACTTTAACTTTAAAATTAACTTTAACCTTAACTTTAACTTTAACTTTAACTTTAACCTTAACTTTAACTTTAAGTTTAACTTTAACTTTAACTTTAACTTTAACTTTAACTTTAACTTTAACTTTAACCTTAACTTTAACTTTAAGTTTAACTTTAACTTAAACTTAAACTTTAACTTTAACTTTAGCTTTAACTTTAACTTTAGCTTTAACTTTAACTTTAACTTTAACTTTAACTTTAACTTTAACTTTAACTTTAACTTTAACTTTAACTTTAGCTTTAACTTTAACTTTAACTTTGACTTTGACTTTAACTTTAACTTTAACTTTAGCTTTAACTTTAACTTTAACTTTAAAATTAACTTTAACTTTAATTTTAAGTTTAACTTTAACTTTAATCTTAACTTTAACTTTAACTTTATTTTTAACTTTAACTTTAACTTTCGCTTTAACTTTAACATTAACTTTAACTTTAACTTTAACTTTAACTTTAACCTTAACTTTAACTTTAAGTTTAACTTTAACTTAAACTTAAACTTTAACTTTAACTTTAGCTTTAACTTTAGCTTTAACTTTAACTTTAACTTTAACTTTAACTTTAACTTTAACTTTAGCTTTAACTTTAACTTTAACTTTGACTTTGACTTTAACTTTAACTTTAACTTTAACTTTAACTTTAACTTTAACCTTAACTTTAACTTTAAGTTTAACTTTAACTTAAACTTAAACTTTAACTTTAACTTTAGCTTTAACTTTAACTTTAGCTTTAACTTTAACTTTAACTTTAACTTTAACTTTAACTTTAGCTTTAACTTTAACTTTAACTTTGACTTTGACTTTAACTTTAACTTTAACTTTAGCTTTAACTTTAACTTTAACTTTAAAATTAACTTTAACTTTAACTTTAACTTTAACTTTAACTTTAACTTTAACTTTAGCTTTAACTTTAACTTTAACTTTGACTTTGACTTTAACTTTAACTTTAACTTTAATTTTAGCTTTAACTTTAACTTTAAAATTAACTTTAACTTTAACTGTAACTTTAACTTTAACTTTAACTTTAACTTTAACCTTAACTTTAACTTTAACTTTAACTTTAACTTTAACTTTAACTTTAACTTTAACTTTAACTTTAACTTTAAGTTTAACTTTAACTTAAACTTAAACTTTAACTTTAACTTTAGCTTTAACTTTAACTTTAGCTTTAACTTTAACTTTAACTTTAACTTTAATTTTAACTTTAACTTTAACTTTAACTTTAATCTTAACTTTAACTTTAACTTTATTTTTAACTTTAACTTTAACTTTAACTTTCGCTTTAACTTTAACATTAACTTTAACTTTAACATTAACTTTAACTTTAACTTTAATTTTAACTTTAACTTTATTTTTAACTTTAACTTTAACTTTCGCTTTAACTTTAACATTAACTTTAGCTTTAACTTTAACTTTAACTTTAACTTTAACCTTAACTTTAACTTTAACTTTAACTTTAACTTTAACTTCAACTTTAACTTTAACTTTAAATTTAACTTTAACTTTAACTTTAACTTTAACTTTAACCTTAACTTTAACTTTAACTTTAACTTTAACTTTAACTTTAACTTTAACTTTAACTTTAACCTTAACTTTAACTTTAAGTTTAACTTTAACTTAAACTTTAACTTTAGCTTTAACTTTAACTTTAGCTTTAACTTTAACTTTAACTTTAACTTTAACTTTAACTTTAACTTTAACTTTAACTTTAACTTTAGCTTTAACTTTAACTTTAACTTTGACTTTGACTTTAACTTTAACTTTAACTTTAGCTTTAACTTTAACTTTAAAATTAACTTTAACCTTAACTTTAACTTTAACTTTAACTTTAACTTTAACCTTAACTTTAACTTTAAGTTTAACTTTAACTTTAAGTTTAATTTTAACTTTAACTTTAACTTAAACTTTAACTTTAACTTTAGCTTTAACTCTAACTTTAGCTTTAACTTTAGCTTTAACTTTAACTTTGACTTTAACTTTAACTTTAACTTTAATCTTAACTTTAACTTTAACTGTAACTTTAACTTTAATTTTAACTTTAACTTTAGCTTTAACTTTATTTTTAACTTTAACTTTAACTTTCGCTTTAACTTTAACATTAACTTTAACTTTAACTTGAACTTTAATCTTAACCTTAACTTTAACTTTAACTTTCGCTTTAACTTTAACATTAACTTTAACTTTAACTTTAACTTTAACTTTAACTTTAACTTTAACCTTAACTTTAACTTTAACTTTAACCTTAACTTTAACTTTAACCTTAACTTTAACTTTAACTTTGACTTTGACTTTAACTTTAACTTTACCTTTAACTTTAACTTTAAACTTAACTTTAACTTTAAATTTAACTTTAACCTTAACTTTAACTTTAACTTTAACTTTAACTTTAACTTTAACTTTAACTTTAATCTTAACTTTAACTTTAACTGCAACTTTAACTTTAACTTTAATTTTAACTTTAACTTTAACTTTAATCTTAACTTTAACTTTAACCTTAACTTTAACTTTAACTTTAACTTTACCTTAACTTTAGCTTTAACTTTAACTTTACCTTAACTTTAACTTTAACTTTAAATTTAACTTTAACTTTAACTTTCGCTTTAACTTTAACATTAACTTTAGCTTTAACTTTAACTTTAACTTTAACTTTAAGTTTAATTTTAACTTTAACTTTAACTTAAACTTTAACTTTAACTTTAGCTTTAACTCTAACTTTAGCTTTAACTTTAGCTTTAACTTTAACTTTGACTTTAACTTTAACTTTAACTTTAATCTTAACTTTAACTTTAACTGTAACTTTAACTTTAATTTTAACTTTAACTTTAGCTTTAACTTTATTTTTAACTTTAACTTTAACTTTCGCTTTAACTTTAACATTAACTTTAACTTTAACTTGAACTTTAATCTTAACCTTAACTTTAACTTTAACTTTCGCTTTAACTTTAACATTAACTTTAACTTTAACTTTAACTTTAACTTTAACTTTAACTTTAACCTTAACTTTAACTTTAACTTTAACTTTAGCTTTAACTTTAACTTTAAAATTAACTTTAACCTTAACTTTAACTTTAACTTTAACTTTAACTTTAACCTTAACTTTAACTTTAAGTTTAACTTTAACTTTAACTTTAAGTTTAATTTTAACTTTAACTTTAACTTAAACTTTAACTTTAACTTTAGCTTTAACTCTAACTTTAGCTTTAACTTTAGCTTTAACTTTAACTTTGACTTTAACTTTAACTTTAACTTTAATCTTAACTTTAACTTTAACTGTAACTTTAACTTTAATTTTAACTTTAACTTTAGCTTTAACTTTATTTTTAACTTTAACTTTAACTTTCGCTTTAACTTTAACATTAACTTTAACTTTAACTTGAACTTTAATCTTAACCTTAACTTTAACTTTAACTTTCGCTTTAACTTTAACATTAACTTTAACTTTAACTTTAACTTTAACTTTAACTTTAACTTTAACCTTAACTTTAACTTTAACTTTAACCTTAACTTTAACTTTAACCTTAACTTTAACTTTAACTTTGACTTTGACTTTAACTTTAACTTTACCTTTAACTTTAACTTTAAACTTAACTTTAACTTTAAATTTAACTTTAACCTTAACTTTAACTTTAACTTTAACTTTAACTTTAACTTTAACTTTAACTTTAATCTTAACTTTAACTTTAACTGCAACTTTAACTTTAACTTTAATTTTAACTTTAACTTTAACTTTAATCTTAACTTTAACTTTAACCTTAACTTTAACTTTAACTTTAACTTTACCTTAACTTTAGCTTTAACTTTAACTTTACCTTAACTTTAACTTTAACTTTAAATTTAACTTTAACTTTAACTTTCGCTTTAACTTTAACATTAACTTTAGCTTTTACTTTAACTTTAACTTTAACTTTAACTTTAACTTTAACCTTAACTTTAGCTTTAACTTTCGCTTTAACTTTAACAAACTTTAACTTTAACGTTAACTTTAACTTTAACTTTAAATTTAACTTTAACTTTAACTTTAACTTTAACCTTAACATTAACTTTAACTTTAACCTTAACTTTAACTTTAAGTTAAACTTTAACTTTAACTTTAGCTTTAACTTTAACTTTAGCTTTAACTTTAACTTTAGCTTTAACTTTAACTTTAACTTTAACTTTAACTTTAATCTTAACTTTAACTTTAACTGTAACTTTAACTTTAATTTTAACTTTAACTTTAACTTTACTTTTTTTTTTTTTTTGTTTGCGGGGAGGCTGAAAAATACCTAATGCACCATAATTTCTGCCGTCGCAGCAACCGTGTGTCCGTAGACTAAAAAACAGCCCCGTTCTGGAACCGTCGCCCACTCCGGCACCACTTTCGCATTACTTCAGGGTGGCGTTCCATATTTCTCATTTTTTAAGAGCCTACTGTTGTCCCTACGTCCAGGTCCCCGCTATTTGCCCTGAGTGTCCATTTAATCGCCACTGCTTCGCATGCGCATTTCTCTGCGCTCCCTCTCAGCATCCATCAGGCGTGTCATTTCTATAAATGCCATTTTGCTCACTGCAGTCCACCACTCTTTCCTATTGCACATATGTGATACTAAATTTCTCGTGGTAGGTTCCTCCCCAAAGACTCCATGCAAGGTGAGTCTTTCTTCGTGGAAACGGGGCAGTGGAACATGACGTGTTCTGCGTTTTCTAACTCCGTGGTACACATTGGGCAATGAGGATCTTCCTCTATCCTACGCTTTCATAAATACTCTTTAAAACCGCCATGTCCACTCATTATCTGCGTGAGATGGTAGTTCAGTTCGCCGTGCTTTCGCTCATTCCATTGAGCTACGTTCCAAACTAGTGTGAAAGTCCAACGCCCTTTACTCGAGGCCTCCCACCGTTCTTGCCACTTAGCTATTGTTTGTGTCTTTGCTCTTTTCTTGTCTTCTTCAGATGGTCGCTCGATATTAGTGTTATACAGATCGGCCATTTCGCTTGCCAGTAAGTCCCCTGGGATTTTCCGGGTTAGAACCAGGATCGCGTCGTCGGACACCGTCCGATAAGCACTTGCTATTCTTAAAGAAGCAAATCGGTACGCTGCTAATATATATTTTTGATGGGTCTGTTTAGATCCATACCACACTGGTGCTGCGTATAGTATTATTGAGCTGGTTACTGTGGACAATAGCTGACGTGTAGCTTCGCTCGGACCACCAATGTTAGGCATTATTCGCATAAGTGATCCATTAACTTTAGTAATTTTCTCCCCCCACCGCTCTGAAGTGCTTTTTGAAAGTTAACTTAGAGTCAATGTGCACTCCTAAGTATTTTAAGGAATCTTTTGAGGTGATTTGATGATCCCCGACAGTTAAGACTAACTCGTTCGCCGACCGTTTGGAGCTTACTAATACTACTTCCGTCTTTTGGCTAGCCAACTCCAGTCCCGTATTGGTCAGCCATTCCTTTATTCTTGCTACGGCGTCATTACATAATGCTTGAAGCAGGTCCAGTTTCTTGGCCACTACTACCACTGCAATATCATCAGCATATCCCACAATTTGCGTGTTTTCTGGTAGATCAATCTTTAGCACCCCGTCATACATTACATTCCAAAGCGTTGGACCGAGAACAGATCCCTGTGGGACGCCTCCTGTGATTTTGTACTCTTTTGCTCCTTGATCCGTGTCAAAGAGAAGTACTCTGTCTTTAAGATAGCTACCTATTATTCTGCGTAGGTAAGCTGGAGTGCCGAAGTTTTGCAGCGCTGCCATTATCTGCATCCAGTTCGCAGTGTTAAAAGCATTCTTGATGTCCAACATAATCAGTGCACAGAACTTCCTTTTATTTTGGCCTCCAGAGATAGCTTCTCTAGCTATATTGACGACTGTTTGTATTGCATCTACGGTGGATCTTGATTTGCGAAATCCATATTGACTGTTCGATAAGCCACCTGGTCTTTCTAGAGTCAGCTGTAGGCGCTCACTAATTATACGCTCGAAAATCTTCCCTAGGGAATCCAGCATACAAAGTGGCCTATATGAGGATGGTTGGTCCGGCTGTTTACCACGTTTCAGCAATAGGACAAGTCTTTGTCGTTTCCACGGGCGAGGGAACACGACTTCTTGCATACAGGCATTAAAAAGATCAGTAATTAATGTAGCCCTAGTTGTGATCGCGGCTTTAAGGGCTATGTTTGGTACTTCGTCGGGTCCTGGGGATTTGTTATCAGCAACTCTTTTTGCAGCGTCCAGCACCTCTTGCTCTGTAATTTGCGGAATTTCCGTACTTTCTAGATCCTCACTTGGATAAGTCCAGCGATCTTGCGCCGGGAAAAGTGTTTCAACAATAATATTCATCAGTATCGGGCACGTAGGTTGCTGTGATATCGGTCCTTTAACTTCCATCACAGTTCTGTAGGCTGATCCGCAAGGATCTAGGTGGACATTATCCAGCAGTTCCCTAAAGCATAGCTTCTTGCTCTTTTTTATGGCATTTTTAAGTGCCTTTCTTTGTGCGACATAGGTGCTGTGTAACTCCGCATATCGTGGTGATGAGCGTGCCCTCTGCGCTATTCTTCGTGCTTTGTGACATTTTCTACGCTCTTCGGAAATTTCGTCATTCCACCAATATACCGGAGTGCGCTGTGCGACTTCTGGGTATGGCAGCAGCCATACATAGCAACTTAGTGATTTGAACCGACTGTTCTTCCGCATGCGATTCTCGTACTATGGCGTCCTTTCAGATAATGTCAAATATTTGTGGGTCGAAAAGATGCTGTTTCCATTTCCTACTTTGTCGATGGTTTGCTGCTACCGTTCGTGGAGTTTCGAGCAGCTCTACGCTAATAGCTTTATGGTCGCTGTGTGTGTAGACGTTGGACGAAGGTGAGATCTATAATGGATCGTCTCGTACCTGTATCAAAGGTATATATCCCTGGTTCATTTAGGAGTTCTAGCCTCAAAGAAGTAAGGCTTTCGAGAAGAACTCTCCTTCTTTCGTTGGTTCGTCTACTTCCCCACACAGATGACCATGCATTGAAGTCTCCACACACTAAAAGCGGGTGTTTACCACGTGCTTCAATGGTGATCCTGTATATCATGTCTTCGAACTCGGCGATGGTCATGCTCGGAGGGGCATAGCAACTGAAGACGTATATATCGTTGATTTTTGCCCACGTGAATCCTGATACCGTTGGCGTCATATTTTCCTGTGGGAGAAATTTCCCTGGTGCCCAAATTGAGGCTTTCCCTGCTGAATCTGAGTGCCAACCCGGCTCCTGGCGATTTTTGTATTGTTCAGAGAGTACCAATATGTCATATCCTCCTTCATGCACTGTTTGGGACAATAGCTCTTGCGCTGCCTCGAAATGGTTTAAATTGAGCTGCAATACCCTCATGAGACAGTCATTTTGCTGCCCTCTCGTTGTGGGCATTTAAAACTGCCTGCTGAATGTTGTCCCCCACATAGCGCGTATTTCGGTGAATTTTCACAACTTGCAGCCTTATGACCTTCCTGGCCGCATTTCCTGCATAGGCTAGACCTATCTACAGTCTCCTTACATTTCTGAGCTATATGCCCGTAGCCCCAGCACCTATAACAGCGTTTCTCTTGCTTGAGCTCTCTAATTCGGCAGGAAACCCATCCTACCCGGATTCTTTGCGTATTAAGAACCGCCTTGGCATCATCCGCTGTAAGGCTTATAAGTTCCGACTTCGTGCCACTGTACCCTGTGCGTATGCTTTTTATGGCAGCCACATCTGGAAGTTTGATGTTGCATTGCTGGTGGAGGGCGTTGCAAATCTCCTCGGGCGTAGTAATCTCATCGAGATCTCTGCACTGTAGTGTGACCATTTGGGACTTGGTTATAACTTTAGCCGAGTCCTTAAGTACCGCTCCAATTTCTGCTTGGTACGCGCTTGTTTTCCCATCTTGCGATTTTTTCAGCTCTAGTAACAGCTCTCCTTTCGCCGTTCTTCTAATCGTTTTGACGTCATCATCCAGGGATTTTAATTCGTCGCATCTTCTCACTTTACGCAAAATGTCGGCGTACGTCGCATCCCCCGCCTTGGAAATGATGATTACATCCGCCCTAGCCTTAAGTGCTTTTTTCTTGCTCTTCTTTTTAGCTAACTGCCACTCTCCCGTCTTTTGGGCTGCAGTTTCCTCTTTCCGCTCCGTCTTCTCTTGCGTTTCTTGCCGTCTTTACCTTTAACTTTAACTTTGACTTTAGCTTTAACTTTAATTTTAACTTCAACTTTAACTTTAACTTTAACTTTAACCTTAACTTTAACTTTAACTCTAACTTTAACTTTAACTTTAACTTTAACTTTAAATTTAACTTTAACTTTAACTTTAACTTTAACTTTAACTTTAACTTTAGCTTTAGCTTTAACTTTAACCTTAACTTTAACTTTAACCTTAACTTTAACCTTAACTTTAACTTTAACTTTAACTTTAACTTTAACCTTAACTTTAACTTTAACCTTAACTTTAACTTTGACTTTAACCTTAACTTTAACTTTAACTTTAAATTTAACTTTAACCTTAACTTTAACTTTAACCTTAACTTTAACTTTAACTTTAACTTTACCTTTAACTTTAACTTTAACTTTAACTTTAACTTTAACTTTAACTTTAACTTTAACTTTAACTTTAACTTTAACTTTAACTTTAACTTTAACTTTAACTTTAGCTTTAACTTTAATCTTAACTTTAACTTTAACTTTAACTTTAACTTTAACTTTAACTTTAACTTTAACTTTAATCTTAACTTTAACTTTAACCTTAACTTTAACTTTAACCTTAACTTTAACTTTAACTTTAACTTTAACTTTAACTTTAACTTTAACTTTAACTTTAACTTTAACTTTAACCTTAACTTTAACTTTAACTTTAACTTTAACTGTAACTTTAACTTTAAATTTAACTTTAACCTTAACTTTAACTTTAACTTTAACTTTAACTTTAGCTTTAACTTTAACCTTAACTTTAACCTTAACTTTAACTTTAACTTTAACTTTAACTTTAACTTTAACTTTAACTTTAACCTTAACTTTAACCTTAACTTTAACTTTAACTTTAACCTTAACTTTAACTTTAACCTTAACTTTAACTTTAACTTTAACTTTAACTTTAACTTTAACTTTAACTTTAACCTTAACTTTAACCTTAACTTTAACTTTAACCTTAACTTTAACTTTAACTTTAACCTTAACTTTAAATTTAACTTTAACTTTAACTTTAACTTTAACCTTAACTTTAACCTTAACTTTAACCTTAACTTTAACTTTAACTTTAATTTTAGCTTTAACTTTAACCTTAACTTTAACTTTAAGTTTAACTTTAACTTTAACCTTAACCTTAACTTTAACTTTAACTCTAACTTTAACTTTAACTTTGACTTTAACTTTAACTTTAACATTTTCTTTAACTTTAACCTTAACTTTAACTTTAACTTTCGCTTTAACTTTAACTTTAACCTTAACTTTAATTTTAACTTTAACTATAACTTTAAGTTTAACTTTCACTTTAACTTTAAATTTAACTTTAACTTTAACTTTAACTTTAACCTTAACTTTAACTTTAACTTTAAATTTAACTTTAACCTTAACTTTAACTTTAACCCTAACTTTAACTTTAACTTTAACTTTAACTTTAACTTTAACTTTAGCTTTAACTTAAACTTAAACTTAAACTTAAACTTTAACTTTATCTTTATCTTTAACTTTAACTTTAACTTTAACCTTAACTTTAACTTTAACTTTAACTTTAACCTTAACTTTAACTTTAACCCTAACTTTAACTTTAACTTTAACTTTAACTTTAACTTTAACTTTCACTTTAACTTTAACCTTAACTTTAAATTAAACTTTAACTTTAACTTTAACCTTAACTTTAACCTTAACTTTAACTTTAACTTTAACTTTAACTTTAACTTTAACTTTAACTTTAACTTTAACCTTAACTTTAACTTTAACTTTAACCTTAACTTTAACTTTAACTTTAACTTTAATTTTAACTTTAAATTTAACTTTAACCTTAACTTTAACTTTAACTTTAACTTTAACTTTAACCTTAACTTTAATTTTAACTTTAACTTTAACTTTAACTTTACGTTTAACTTTCACTTTCACTTTAACTTTAACTTTAAATTTAACTTTAACTTTAACTTTAACCTTAACTTTAACTTTAACTTTAACTTTAACTTTAACTTTAACTTTAAATTTAACTTTAACTTTAACTTTACCCGCGGGGGTATCGGTCCCCTACCGGGCGCCTCCTCAGGTGGTGGATAGAGGAACGCTTCCCACAAGACGGGAGGTACTGAGTGAATTAAGTACTCAGGGCGAACCAAAACGAGCAATCCAGTGGAAAAATGGGAATGTGTTGCTCTAAGGGCAACACATCCCAAAGTTCCGGTGGAAGGGCGATAGGATGCCGCCCTAAAATACCCCATCAAGCATCCACAGGATCGAGACCAGTAAGATCCTGTTGACCAAAACTGGAAATATGATTATGAACTGATTGCTACGGGCTGGCGATGACGATAGGCTACTACCTTAATAAGCAAGGGTGACACCTTGCCGAAACGGCTGGTAGGTTAATATCGGCATCGTCTCCGTCTCGTTAAAACCTTGGCAGGTCTTCAAGTACGTTCGAAGCACGTCGCCATTAAGTTGGTGGTGCAGGCTCAGTTGAGACGACTCCTGACTAACGCTGTATTCTGGCTCTGAACACAGACTCCCATAAGGACCTGTGTCAACCCACGCGTGGCCTCCCTGCTTCTGCAAAGATAACCACGGGAATTGAAGACGGCGACTGCACATCGTGCGGAGATAGCGGCTTGAAGCGGAGACCCAATAGAACAAACGACCAACAAAATAAAAACAACAAAGGAAGATAAAAGTAGAGAAAGCGAGAAAGAAAGGGGCGATGAAGCGGTGTTCAAGAAGAGCACTAAAGTGTTGAGATCGCCGGTTTTAACAACCCCCGCTAAAGCGACCTTGTCGGTAATGCCCACACAAGGCACCGAATCGGCGGAAAAGACAAAGGCAGCGAAAGCACAGCTGCGCAATAACCCCAGCCAGTCAACACCTGCTACTGCAAGGGAAAAAGCGTCGGTCAGCTCACCCAATGTCGTTGCACAGCGCGCTGTTGAGAAGGAGAAACGTGCGACTCCGCCAAGAGGCTCACTCTCCTACACAAGCCTCGAAGGGAAGAGCCAAGACGAACTGCTGGAGTACGCGGTATCAGTGCTGCGCGAGATGCAGGAAACCGCTCTCAAGCAGAAGACCGTGTCCAAGGACATAAAAACCGGTATGGCTCTTCTCGAGGAAGCGTTAAGCTGCATGGGATCGTTAAGGGCCCAAAAGGTAGATGAGAGCAGAGAATCGGGCCGAAAAAGCAAGAGGGCACGAACGAGCTCAGATTCCCACTCGGAGGACTTGGAAGCCAAAAAGAAACGAGATGAAAGAACAAATACGCTTTCACAAGGTGAGTCTTGGTCCAATGTAGCGCGCCGGAGGCTGAAACAGCGGGCCCAGCCAGCCAAGCAGGCAACCCCCGTCCAAGCTCCTAAAGCTCAAAAACGGGCGAGAAAGAGGAGACAAGCAGCAACTTTCGTGGTAAAACCTGTGGAAGGCAAAAGCTATGCCCAGGTACTAGGGGCCATACGCGGCCAGATCCGCCCTAATGACACAGGTACGGTGGTACGGTCAGTACGAAAAACCAAATCTGGTAACGTACTGATTGAAACGGCGCGCTGCAGTGACCGGACGGCCTTCAGAGCAGCTATAGGTAGTGCAGTAGGAGAGGTCGGTGAAGCACAACAGCTCTCCAAGCGGATGAAGTTGGAAGTACTTGGCATGGACTGTCTCACAACTGAAACAGAAATCCAAGACGCAATAAGGAGGGAGGTCGGAAAAGAAGAAATCACTAGACCTCTCCGTGTCTCTGTGTTCGCAGCAAACCAAAGAGAGCAGAAAATGGCGGTCGTCGAAGTGGACGAGAATATTGGCAACGCCCTACTAAAGAAAGGTAAAATTCCTATCGGATGGATACAGTGCCGAATCAGACAGCGAGCAGAAGTACAACGCTGCTTTAGGTGTCTCGGCTACGGACACCGGAAGGCAGAATGCAAGGGTCCAGACAGGAGTAACGCCTGCTGGAAGTGTGGGCAAAGCGGCCACAAAGCTTCGGCCTGTACCGCAGCTCCAAAATGTTACCTGTGTAATACACAGAAGCTCGATCATGTCCCTGGGTCTGGAGCATGCAGCATTTTCAGAGCGGCACTCGCTGTTGCAAAGGCCAAAGTCTCAATTCAATAGAGATTAGTTTTATCCAAGGCAACCTAAACCGGAGCAGACTTGCTGATGAGCTACTACAACAGTTGGTCTTAGACCATAAAGCTAACAGCGTTATCATCAGCGAACCCTACAGAGCCCGAAATGATTGGCATATAGACAACACCGGCACCGCCGCAATCTGGATGACAGATGCAAACGCCAATATTGTGAACCGTGTTGCCGGACAAGGCTACGTCCGCCTAACTACGAATAATACCACAATAGTAAGCTGCTACTTGTCCCCGAATGATCCCATTCAAACGTTCAGGGAGAAGCTTGAACTTATTGAAGACGACCTGAGGGACTTAACTAGTAACCTGGTTGTGGCGGGAGACTTTAACGCAAGAGCCGTCGAATGGGGAATGCCGCAGACTAACACCCGTGGAAGGTTAGTCCTTGAGATGGCAGCCAGGCTCGGTTTGAACGTGCTTAACACTGGTACGACCCCTACATACCGACGGCCAGGTTTTGGATACTCGATCCCCGATGTAACACTAGTGTCAGAAAGCCTGCTGCTGACCGCTGCTGGATGGAGAGTCATAGAGGATCTGACTGGCAGCGATCACAACTACATCACTTTCCACCTAAACGATCCCGGTCAGAGGCAGATTCCGAACGGGCCACGCAGAACAAAAGCATGGGACGCATCCAAGGTCGACTCTGCCACGTTCTCCGCATCAGTACTGGGGGATGCCCGACGGATAATCAACAACTCCAGTCCGACGGAAGAGACGGTTGAAAAGACAATGAGCTGTCTTCGCCACGCTTGCAACCTCTCTATGCCACGGAGGGGAGTGTGGAGGGGTAAAAAGCAGGTATACTGGTGGAATAGCGAAATCGCGGAGCTGCGGAAAATATGCCACAGGATGCGAAGGCTAGCAACTCGCGCGCGCGGCAGGCCTGAGGCTCTAGAAAAGTCGGAAGCGTACAAAGGAGCGAAGAAAGCTCTTAGTGCTGCCATTAAGCAAAGCAAGCTTAAGTGCTGGAAAGCGCTTTGCGAGGAAGTGGATCGAGACCCATGGGGGCAGGGATATAAGATAGTAATGAAGAAGTTCCGTCCGCCAAACCAGCTGATGGACGAGAACCAAATAAGGAACATTGTGGATGGCCTGTTTCCCACCCAACTGCCTAGGGAGGGCGGGTACGTTACCCATGAAGATCGCAACGTGGAACCATTCCAAGAAGAAGAGCTTAAAACTGCCGTGCGAACTATGAAACCTAGGAAAGCATCTGGGCCCGACGGAATACCCGCAGAGGCAATTAGACTAGCTGCAAACGACTGCCCAGAACTTATGTTGCACATGTACAACAAATGTCTCGAAGAAAGAATTTTCCCCACCATATGGAAGACAGCACGACTGGTTCTCATTCCAAAAGGGAAAGGAGATCCCAGCTCTCCATCATCCTACCGTCCCCTATGTATGTTGGACACAGCAGGAAAATTGATGGAGAGTCTCCTGAAGCAACGCCTCACCAGAGCGTTACAGGACGCCGGAGGACTGTCGCCCAGACAGCATGGTTTTCGGAGGGGGCACTCTACAATAGATGCCATAGCAGAAGTTATAGACGCAGTCAAGAAAGCCGAGACAGCGTGCCACAGAGCAAGACCTATAGTGTTGCTGGTCACGCTGGACGTCAAAAACGCTTTTAACTCAGCTAGGTGGGAGGACATGCTTGAGGCACTAGAAAGCACTTTCAAAGTACCGCAATATTTGTTAGAAATTTTAAGGGACTACCTAAGAGAGAGGTATCTAATATATGAAAGTACTCACGGTCAAAAAAAGGTAAAAATAACAGGTGGAGCAGCCCAGGGTTCGGTACTAGGTCCCGATCTCTGGAATATAACTTACGACAGTCTTCTTCGATTAGACATGCCAGAAAGCACCTTCCTCGTTGCATTTGCAGACGACGTGGCAGCTGTGATAACAGCACCAAGCTGCGAGCTGGCACAGCTAAAATTAAACCAGGTCATGCGTAATGTAAATAGGTGGATGGCTGAGCACGGTCTTCAGTTAGCAACAGCCAAAACGGAGATCGTCATCCTCACAAAGAGACGTATTCCCACTACCAGGAACATGATGGTTGGGGACCAGCCAATAGAAACACTCGCTTCAACGAAATATTTGGGAGTGAGGTTAGACAGCAAACTCAACTTCTCGGATCACATACGAGGGACCTGCGAAAGAGCTGCGCGCATAATAGCGCAGTTGAGTAGATTAATGGCAAACACAGGTGGCCCAAAGCCATGCACAAGGAAGTTGCTTGCATCAGCCTCGGATTCTATACTCTTATATGGTGCAGAAATCTGGGCGGACGCAATGAAATACCGGAAGAACCGAGTCGCCCTCACCTCGGTCCAACGCAGAGGGGCGCTGCGAATATCTTCGGCTTACCGCACGGTATCAGCTGAAGCTGTCCTGGTCGTTGCGGGAACCATACCGATATATCTTCTCGTTGAGGAAAGAAAAACAATATATGACAACGGATCGCAAGCAAGTAGAGCTGCTGTTGCCATGCAGGCGCGAGAAGAATCGATCCGACGTTGGCAAGATCAGTGGAGCAACAGCATCGTAGGAAAGTGGACTAGGGAACTAATCCCTGAACTTGATCCATGGTTGAAGCGACCGCACGGAGAGGTAGACTTTTACCTGACCCAGTTTCTAACGGGACATGGTTACTTCCGCAAATACCTACACAGAATGGGTAAGGTTGATAGCCCGAGCTGTCTGTACTGTGGGGAAATAGACGATGTACGCCACACCTTCTTCGAATGCAGGCACTTCTCCCATCAGCGAAGGAGGGTAGAAGAGGTACTTGGCGACCTATCCCCGGGCAGTGTCATCAATAACATGACCTGTCGAAGAGACAGATGGGATACGGTCAGCACATATGTGAGGCATATACTTACCAGTAAACGAGAAGACGGATGCCTAGCCCATTAGCGTGAGAGTAGTCATAGAGCTCACGTAGCGCGCACCCGTACCCGAAGTAATGCTAAACGCGGTCCCAGGTACGGGGATTTGCGCGGGCCGTGGGAGGTTAGGTTTTAGTGGGTAGGCCTTCATGGAAGAAGGGAGTCCTACACTCGGAGAGTCTCGCAGTGAGGCTTAAATATCCCGGTCAGTGCATAAAGCATTTCCTCCTTCCACGAAACACAAAAAAAAAAAAAAAAAAAAAAAAAAAAACTTTAACTTTAACTTTAACTTTAACTTTAAATTTAACTTTAACCTTAACTTTAACTCTAACTTTAACTTTAACTTTAACTTTAACTTTAACTTTAACTTTAACTTTAACTTTAACTTTAACTTTAGCTTTAACTTAAACTTAAACTTATATTTAAACTTAAACTTTAACTTTAACTTTAACTTTAACTTTAACTTTAACTTTAGCTTTAACTTAAACTTAAACTTAAACTTAAACTTATACTTAAACTTTAACTTTAACTTTAACTTTATCTTTAACTTTAACTTCAACGTTATCTTTAACTTTAACTTTAACATTAACCTTAACTTTAACTTTAACTTTAACTTTAACCTTAACTTTAACCTTAACTTTATCTTTAACTTTAACTTTAACATTAACCTTAACTTTAACTTTAACTTTAACCTTAACTTTAACCTTAACTTTAACTTTAACTTTAACCTTAACTTTAACTTTAACTTTAACTTTAAATTTAACTTTAACCTTAATTTTAACTTTAACTTTAACTTTAACCTTAACTTTAACTTTAACTTTAACTTTAACTTTAACTTTAACTTTAACTTTAACTTTAACTTTAACTTTAACTTTAACTTTAACTTTAACTTTAACTTTAACTTTAACTTTAACTTTAGCTTTAACTTTAACTTTAACTTCAACTTTAACTTTAACTTCAACTTTATCTTTAACTCTAACTTTACCTTTAACTTTAACTCTAAATTTAACTTTAACTTTAGCTTTAACTTTAACTTTAACTTTAGCTTTAACTTTAACTTTAACTTCAACTTTAACTTTAACTTCAACTTTAACTTTATCTTTAACTCTAACTTTACCTTTAACTTTAACTTTAAATTTAACTTTAACTTCAACTTTAAGTTTAACTTTAACTTTAACTTTAACTTTAACTTTAACTTTAACATTGACTTTAACTTTAACTTTAACTTTAAATTTAACTTAACTTTAACTTTAACTTTAATTTCAACTTTAACTTTTACTTTAACTTTAACCTTAACTTTAACTTTAACTCTAACTTTAACTTTAACTTTAACTTTCGCTTTAACTTTAACATTCACTTTAACTTTAACTTTAATTTTAACTTTAACTTTAACCTTAACTTTAACTTTAACTTTAACTTTAATTTTAATTTTAACTTTAACTTTAACTTTAACTTCAACTTTAACTTTAACTTCAACTTTAACTTTATCTTTAACTCTCTTTACCTTTAACTTTAACTTTAACTCTAACTTTAACTTTAACTTTAACTTTAGCTTTAACTTTAACATTCACTTTAACTTTAACTTTAATTTTAACTTTAACTTTAACCTTAACTTTAACTTTAACTTTAACTTTAATTTTAACTTTAACTTTAACTTTAACTTTAACTTCAACTTTAACTTTAACTTCAACTTTAACTTTATCTTTAACTCTCTTTACCTTTAACTTTAACTTAAACTTTAACTTAAACTTTAACTCTAACTTTAACTTTAACTTTAATTTTAACTTTAACTTTACCTTTAACTTTAACTTTAACTTTAACCTTAACCTTAACTTTAACTTTAACTCTAACTTTAATTTTAACGTTAACTTTAACTTTCACTTTAACTTTAAATTTAACCTTAACTTTAACTTTAACTTTAACCTGAACTTTAACTTTAACTTTAACTTTAACTTTAAATTTAACTTTAACTTTAACTTTAACTTTAACTTTAACTTTAACTTTAATTTTAACTTTAACTTTAACTTTAACTTTAACCTTAACTTTAACTTTAACTTTAACCTGAACTTTAACTTTAACTCTAACTTTAACTTTAACCTTAACTTTCGCTTTAACTTTAACATTCACTTTGACTTTAACTTTAACTTTATTTTTAACTTTAACTTTAACTTTAACCTTAACTTTAACTTTAACTCTAACTTTAACTTTAACTTTAACTTTAATTTTAACTTTAACCTTAACTTTAACTTTAACTCTAACTTTAACTTTAACTTTAACTTTAATTTTAACTTTAACCTTAACTTTAACTTTAACTTTAACTTTAAGCTTAACTTTAACCTTAACTTTAACTTTAAATTTAACTTTAACTTTAATTTTAACTTTAACTTTAAGTTTAACTTTAAGTTTAACTTTAACTTTAACTTTAACTTAAACTTTAACTTTAACCTTAACTTTAACTTTAACCTGAACTTTAACTTTAACTCTAACTTTAACTTTAACTTTAACTTTCGCTTTAACTTTAACATTCACTTTAACTTTAACTTTAAATTTAAATTTAACTTTAACCTTAACTTTAACTTTAACTTTAACTCTAACTTTAATTTTAACTCTAAATTTAACTTTAAATTTAACTTTAACTTTAACTTTAACTTCAACTTTAACTTTAACTTTTACTTTAACTTTAACTTTAACCTTAACTTTAACTTTAACTCTAACTTTAACTTTAATTTTCGCTTTTACTTTAACATTCACTTTAACTTTAACTTTAACTTTAACTTTAACTTTAATTTTAACTTTAACTTTAACCTTAACTTTAACTTTAACTTTGACTTTGACTTTAACTTTAACTTTAACTTTAACTTTAACTTTAACTTTAACTTTAACTTTAACTTTAACTTTAACTTTAACTTTAACTTCAACTTTAACTTTAACTTCAACTTTAACTTTATTTTTAACTCTAACTTTACCTTTAACTTTAACTCTAACTTTAACTTTAACTTTCGCTTTTACTTTAACATTCACTTTAACTTTAACTTTAATTTTAACTTTAACTTTAACCTTAACTTTAACTTTGACTTTGACTTTAACTTTAACTTTAACTTCAACTTTAACTTTAACTTCAACTTTAACTTTATCTTTAGCTCTAACTTTACCTTTAACTTTAACTTTAACTTTAACTTTACCTTTATTTTTAACTTTAACTTTAATTTTAACTTTAACTTTAACTTTAACTTTAATTTTAGCTTTAACTTTAACCTTAACTTTAACTTTAAGTTTACCTTTAACTTTAACTTTTACCTTAACTTTAACTTTAACTCTAACTTTAACTTTAACTTTAACTTTAACATTAACTTTAACTTTAACCTTAACTTTAACTTTAACTTTCGCTTTAACTTTAACTTTAACTTTAACCTTAACTTTAATTTTAACTTTAACTTTAACTTTAAGATTAACTTTCACTTTAACTTTAACTTTAACTTTAAATTTAACTTTAACTTTACGTTTAACTTTAACTTTAACTTTAACTTTAACTTTAACTTTAACTTTAACTTTAACTTTAACTTTAACGTTAACTTTAACTTTAACTTTAACTTTAACTTTAACCTTAACTTTAACTTTAACTTTAACTTTAAATTTAACTTTAACCTTAACTTTAACTTTAACTCTAACTTTAACTTTAACTTTAACTTTAGCTTTAACTTAAACTTAAACTTAATCTTGAACTGTAACTTTAACTTTAACTTTAACTTTATCTTTAACTTTAACTTTCACTTTAACTTTAACTTTAACTTTAACTTTAACCTTAACTTTAACTTTAACTTTAACTTTAACTTTAACTTTAACTTTAACTTTAACTTTAACTTTAACCTTAACTTTAACCTTAACTTTAACTTCAACTTTAACTTTAACTTTAACTTTAACTTTAAATTTAACTTTAACCTTAACTTTAACTTTAACTTTAACCTTAACTTTAACTTTAACTTTAACTTTAAATTTAACTTTAACCTTAACTTTAACTTTAACTTTAACTTTAACTTTAACTTTAACTTTAACCTTAACTTTAACTTTAACTTTAACTTTAGCTTTAACTTAAACCTTAACTTTAACTTTAACTTTAACCTTAACTTTAACCTTAACTTTAACTTTAACTTTAACTTTAAATTTAACTTTAACCTTAACTTTAACTTTAACTTTAACTTTAACCTTAACTTTAACTTTAACTTTAAGTTTAAATTTAACTTTAAATTTAACTTTAACCTTAACTTTAACTTTAACTTTAGCTTTAACTTTAACCTTAACTTTACCTTTAACTTTAATATTCACTTTAACTTTAACTTTAACTTGAACTTTACCTTTACCTTTAACTTTAACTTTAACTTTAACTTTAACTTTAACTTTAACTTTAACTTTAACTTTAACTTTAACTTTAACTTTAGCTTTAACTTTAACCTTAACTTTAACTTTAACTTTAACTTTAACCTTAACTTTAACTTTAACCTTAACTTTAACTTTAACTTTAACTTTAACTTTAACTTTAACCTTAACTTTAACTTTAACTTTAACTTTAAATTTAACTTTAACTTTAACCTTAACTTTAACTTTAACTTTAACTTTAACTTTAACTTTAACTTTAACTTTAACTTTAACTTTAACTTTAACCTTAACTTTAACCTTAACTTTAACCTTAACTTTAACTTTAACTTTAACCTTAACTTTAACTTTAACCTTAACTTTAACTTTAACTTTAACTTTAATTTTAACTTTAACTTTACCCTTAACTTTAACTTTAACTTTAACTTTAACCTTAACTTTAACTTTAACTTTAACTTTAACTCTAACTTTAACTTTAACTTTAATTTTAATTTTAACCTTAACTTTAACTTTAACCTTAACTTAATCTTAACTTTAACTTTAACTTTAATTTTAACTTTAACTTTAACTTTAACCTTAACTTTAACTTTAAGTTTAACTTTAACTTTAACTTTAACTTTAACTTTAACTTTAACTTTAACTTTAACCTTAACTTTAACTTTAACTTTAACTCTATCTTTAACTTTAACTTTAATTTTAACTTTAACCTTAACTTTAACTTTAACTTTAACTTTAACTTTACCTTTAATTTCAACTTTAACTTTAACTTTAACTTTAACTTTAACCTTAACTTTAACTTTAACTCTAACTTTAACTTTAACTTTAACTTTAACTTTAACTTTAACTTTAACTTTTACTTTAACTTTAACTTTAACTTTAACTTTAACTCTAACTCTAACTTTAACTTTAACTTTAACCTTAACTTTAACTTTAACTTTAACTCTAACTTTAACTTTAACTTTAATTTTAACTTTAACCTTAACTTTAACTTTAACTTTAACTTTACCTTTAACTTCAACTTTAACTTTAACTTTAACTTTAACCTTAACTTTCACTCTAACTTTAATTTTAACTTTAACTTTACCTTTAACTTCAACTTTAACTTTAACTTTAACTTTAACCTTAACTTTAACTTTAACTTCAACTTTAACTTTAACTTTAACCTTAACTTTAACCTTAACTTTAACTTTAACTTTAACTTTAACTTTAACTTTAACTTTAACTTTAACCTTAACTTTAACTCTAACTTTAACTTTAACTTTAACTTTAACTTTAACTTTAACTTTAACCTTAACTTTAACTTTAACTTTCACTTTAACTTTAACTTTAACTTTATTTTTAACTTTAACTTTAACCTTAACTTTAACTTTCCTTCTAACTTTAACTTTTACTTTAACCCTAACTTTAACTTCAACTCTAACTTTAACTTTAACTTTAACTTTAACTTTAACTTTAACTCTAACTTTATCTTTAACTTTAACTTTAACTGTAACTTTAACTTTAACTTTAACTTTAACTTTAACTTTAACTTTAACTTTAACTTTAACTTTAACTTTAACTTTAACTTTAACTTTAACTTTAACTTTAACTTTAACTTTAACTTTAACTTTAACTTTAACTTTAACTTTAACCTTAACTTTAACTCTAACTTTAACTTTAACTTTAATTTTAACTTAACTTTAACTTTAACTTTAACCTTAACTTTAACTTTAACTTTAACTTTAACCTTAACTTTAACTCTAACTTTAACTTTAACTTTAATTTTAACTTAACTTTAACTTTAACTTTAACTTTAACTTTAACTTTAACCTTAACTTAACTTTAACTCTAACTTTAACTTTAACTTTAACTTTAACTATAACTTTAACCTTAACTGTAACTTTAACTTTAACTTTAACTCTAACTTTAACTTTAACTTTAACCTTAACTTTAACTCTAACTTTAACTTTAACTTTAACTTTAACTTTAACTTTAACTTTAACTTTAACCTTAACTTTAACTTTAACTCTAACTTTAACTTTAACTTTAACTTTAACTTTAACTTTAACTTTAACTTTAACTTTAACTTTAACTTTAACTTTAACCATAAGGACCTGTGTCAACCCACGCGTGGCCTCCCTGCTTCTGCAAAGATAACCACGGGAATTGAAGACGGCGACTGCACATCGTGCGGAGATAGCGGCTTGAAGCGGAGACCCAATAGAACAAATGAGCAACAAAATAAAAACAACAAAGGAAGATAAAAGTAGAGAAAGCGAGAAAGAAAGGGGCGATGAAGCGGTGTTCAAGAAGAGCACTAAACTGCTGAGATCGCCGGTTTTAACAACCCCCGCTAAAGCGACCTTGTCGGTAATGCCCACACAAGGCACCGAATCGGCGGAAAAGACAAAGGCAGCGAAAGCACAGCTGCGCAATAACCCCAGCCAGTCAACACCTGCTACTGCAAGGGAAAAAGCGTCGGTCAGCTCACCCAATGTCGTTGCACAGCGCACTGTTGGGAAGGAGAAACGTGCGACTCCGCCAAGAGGCTCACTCTCATACACAAGCCTCGAAGGGAAGAGCCAAGACGAACTGCTGGAGTACGCGGTATCAGTGCTGCGCGAGATGCAGGAAACCGCTCTCAAGCAGAAGACCGTGTCCAAGGACATAAAAACCGGTATGGCTCTTCTCGAGGAAGCGTTAAGCTGCATGGGATCGTTAAGGGCCCAAAAGGTAGATGAGAGCAGAGAATCGGGCCGAAAAAGCAAGAGGGCACGAACGAGCTCAGATTCCCACTCGGAGGACTTGGAAGCCAAAAAGAAACGAGATGAAAGAACAAATACGCTTTCACAAGGTGAGTCTTGGTCCAAGGTAGCGCGCCGGAGGCTGAAACAGCGGGCCCAGCCAGCCAAGCAGGCAACCCCCGTCCAAGCTCCTAAAGCTCAAAAACGGGCGAGAAAGAGGAGACAAGCAGCAACTTTTGTGGTAAAACCTGTGGAAGGCAAAAGCTATGCCCAGGTACTAGGGGCCATACGCGGCCAGCTCCGCCCTAATGACACAGGTACGGTGGTACGGTCAGTACGAAAAACCAAATCTGGTAACGTACTGATTGAAACGGCGCGCTGCAGTGACCAGACGGCCTTCAGAGCAGCTATAGGTAGTGCAGTAGGAGAGGTCGGTGAAGCACAACAGCTCTCCAAGCGGATGAAGTTGGAAGTACTTGGCATGGACTGTCTCACAACTGAAACAGAAATCCAAGACGCAATAAGGAGGGAGGTCGGGAAAGAAGAAATCACTAGACCTCTCCGTGTCTCTGTGTTCGCAGCAAACCAAAGAGAACAGAAAATGGCGGTCGTCGAAGTGGACGAGAATATTGGCAACGCCCTACTCAAAAAAGGTAAAATTCCGATCGGATGGATACAGTGCCGAATCAGACAGCGAGCAGAAGTACAACGCTGCTTTAGGTGTCTCGGCTACGGACACCGGAAGGCAGAATGCAAGGGTCCAGACAGGAGTAACGCCTGCTGGAAGTGTGGGCAAAGCGGCCACAAAGCTTCGGCCTGTACCGCAGCTCCAAAATGTTACCTGTGTAATACACAGAAGCTCGATCATGTCCCTGGATCTGGAGCATGCAGCATTTTCAGAGCGGCACTCGCTGTTGCAAAGGCCAAAGTCTCAATTCAATAGTGATTAGTTTTATCCAAGGCAACCTAAACCGGAGCAGACTTGCTGATGAGCTACTACAACAGTTGGTCTTAGACCATAAAGCTAACAGCGTTATCATCAGCGAACCCTATAGAGCCCGAAATGATTGGCATATAGACAACACCGGCACCGCCGCAATCTGGATGACAGATGCAAACGCCAATATTGTGAACCGTGTTGCCGGACAAGGCTACGTCCGCCTAACTACGAATAATACCACAATAGTAAGCTGCTACTTGTCCCCGAATGATCCCATTCAAACGTTCAGGGAGAAGCTTGAACTTATTGAAGACGACCTGAGGGACTTAACTAGTAGCCTGGTTGTGGCGGGAGACTTTAACGCAAGAGCCGTCGAATGGGGAATGCCGCAGACTAACACCCGTGGAAGGTTAGTCCTTGAGATGGCAGCCAGGCTCGGTTTGAACGTGCTTAACACTGGTACGACCCCTACATACCGACGGCCAGGCTTTGGATACTCGATCCCCGATGTAACACTAGTGTCAGAAAGCCTGCTGCTGACCGCTGCTGGATGGAGAGTCATAGAGGATCTGACTGGCAGCAATCACAACTACATCACTTTCCACCTAAACGATCCCGGTCAGAGGCAGATTCCGAACGGGCCACGCAGAACAAAAGCATGGGACGCATCCAAGGTCGACTCTGCCACGTTCTCCGCATCAGTACTGGGGGATGCCCGACGGATAATCAACAACTCCAGTCCGACGGAAGAGACGGTTGAAAAGACAATGAGCTGTCTTCGCCACGCTTGCAACCTCTCTATGCCACGGAGGGGAGTGTGGAGGGGTAAAAAGCAGGTATACTGGTGGAATAGCGAAATCGCGGAGCTGCGGAAAATATGCCACAGGATGCGAAGGCTAGCAACTCGCGCGCGCGGCAGGCCTGAGGCTCTAGAAAAGTCGGAAGCGTACAAAGGAGCGAAGAAAGCTCTTAGTGCTGCCATTAAGCAAAGCAAGCTTAAGTGCTGGAAAGCGCTTTGCGAGGAAGTGGATCGAGACCCATGGGGGCAGGGATATAAGATAGTAATGAAGAAGTTCCGTCCGCCAAACCAGCTGATGGACGAGAACCAAATAAGGAACATTGTGGATGGCCTGTTTCCCACCCAACTGCCTAGGGAGGGCGGGTACGTTACCCATGAAGATCGCAACGTGGAACCATTCCAAGAAGAAGAGCTTAAAACTGCCGTGCGAACTATGAAACCTAGGAAAGCATCTGGGCCCGACGGAATACCCGCGGAGGCAATTAGACTAGCTGCAAACGACTGCCCAGAACTTATGTTGCACATGTACAACAAATGTCTCGAAGAAAGAATTTTCCCCACCATATGGAAGACAGCACGACTGGTTCTCATTCCAAAAGGGAAAGGAGATCCCAACTCTCCATCATCCTACCGTCCCCTATGTATGTTGGACACAGCAGGGAAATTGATGGAGAGTCTCCTGAAGCAACGCCTCACCAGAGCGTTACAGGACGCCGGAGGACTGTCGCCCAGACAGCATGGTTTTCGGAGGGGGCACTCTACAATGGATGCCATAGCAGAAGTTATAGACGCAGTCAAGAAAGCCGAGACAGCGTGCCACAGAGCAAGACCTATAGTGTTGCTGGTCACGCTGGACGTCAAAAACGCTTTTAACTCAGCTAGGTGGGAGGACATGCTTGAGGCACTAGAAAGCACTTTCAAAGTACCGCAATATTTGTTAGAAATTTTAAGGGACTACCTAAGAGAGAGGTATCTAATATATGAAAGTACTCACGGTCAAAAAAAGGTAAAAATAACAGGTGGAGCAGCCCAGGGTTCGGTACTAGGTCCCGATCTCTGGAATATAACTTACGACAGTCTTCTTCGGTTAGACATGCCAGAAAGCACCTTCCTCGTTGCATTTGCAGACGACGTGGCAGCTGTGATAACAGCACCAAGCTGCGAGCTGGCACAGCTAAAATTAAACCAGGTCATGCGTAATGTAAATAGGTGGATGGATGAGCACGGTCTCCAGTTAGCAACAGCCAAAACGGAGATCGTCATCCTCACAAAGAGACGTATTCCCACTACCAGGAACATGATGGTTGGGGACCAGCCAATAGAAACACTCGCTTCAGCGAAATATCTGGGAGTGAGGTTAGACAGCAAACTCAACTTCTCGGATCACATACGAGGGACCTGCGAAAGAGCTGCGCGCATAATAGCGCAGTTGAGTAGATTAATGGCAAACACAGGTGGCCCAAAACCATGCACAAGGAAGTTGCTTGCATCAGCCTCGGATTCTATACTCTTATATGGTGCAGAAATCTGGGCGGACGCAATGAAATACCGGAAGAACCGAGTCGCCCTCACCTCGGTCCAACGCAGAGGGGCGCTGCGAATATCTTCGGCTTACCGCACGGTCTCAGCTGAAGCTGTCCTGGTCGTTGCGGGAACCATACCGATATATCTTCTCGTTGAGGAAAGAAAAACAATATATGACAACGGATCGCAAGCAAGTAGAGCTGCTGTTGCCATGCAGGCGCGAGAAGAATCGATCCGACGTTGGCAAGATCAGTGGAGCAACAGCATCGTAGGAAAGTGGACTAGGGAACTAATCCCTGAACTTGATCCATGGTTGAAGCGACCGCACGGAGAGGTAGACTTTTACCTGACCCAGTTTCTAACGGGACATGGTTACTTCCGCAAATACCTACACAGAATGGGTAAGGTTGATAGCCCGAGCTGTCTGTACTGTGGGGAAATAGACGATGTACGCCACACCTTCTTCGAATGCAGGCACTTCTCCCATCAGCGAAGGAGGGTAGAAGAGGTACTTGGCGACCTATCCCCGGGCAGTGTCATTAACAACATGACCTGTCGAAGAGACAGATGGGATACGGTCAGCACATATGTGAGGCATATACTTACCAGTAAACGAGAAGACGGATGCCTAGCCCATTAGCGTGAGAGTAGCCATAGAGCTCACGTAGCGCGCACCCGTACCCGAAGTAATGCTAAACGCGGTCCCAGGTACGGGGATTTGCGCGGGCCGTGGGAGGTTAGGTTTTAGTGGGTAGGCCTTCATG
>NC_090320.1:175290611-175316968 GCF_040869045.1 Eurosta solidaginis
ACTCTAACTTTAACTTTAACTTTAACCTTAACTTTAACTTTAACTTTAACTTTAAATTTAACTTTAACTTTAACTGTAAATTTAACCTTAACTTTAACTTTAACTTTATCTTTAACTTTAACTTTAACCTTAAGTTTAACTTTGACTCTAACTTTAATTTTAACTTTTGTAGTGTAAACAGCCAACAATTTAATCCCAAATATTTAAATCAGTCTAATATGCTAACCTGCTACAAAAATAGTCTAAATGTTCATCAACACATAAATATGCATTTGAGAATTAATGCTGACACAGCCATTAAAGCAGGTGTGTACAACATATAACCAAACCAATTTGAATTCCAGCCAATTTGCATTCCAGCAAATTTGCAAGGTTTGTATTTCCCATAGAAGTCGCAGCTCAACACAAATGTGTAGGTACATATTTTGTGTCGAGTTGTATGTAGGTATGTAAGTATGTATTCTTAAGGTAGATATGCATGTAAGTATGTATGCTTAAATGTAAATAGGTATGTAAGAATATGTTTAGAATAATTTAATATAAATAAGCTGAAATATTTGAATAAAGACACATTCATAAATTAGAAATTCATTTATCAACGTCACAGTTCTTTTTATTACATTTGAACCTTTTATATGGCGATCCTGCCTATGATTCTGGTGGCTGATTTTTCAGCCTAATTTCATAGCTGGCAAGGATACGCCTTTTATATGGCGATCCTGCCTATGATGCTACTGGCTGAATTTTCAGCCTTATGTCATAGCTGGCAAGGATTTTACTGGTTGATTACAGCCTAAGCCTTGTAAAAGAAGCAAATAATGTTTAACAATTTTTACGATAATTTACGGGCTTTATAATCAAACTGATGCAGGAGCACTAGATATGACCAATTTGGAGCACTCAAGAATGACACCATTTAGCAATTTATGGGCTTTATAATCGAACTGATGCAGGAGCAGTGAATACGACCAATTTGGAGCACTCAAAAATGATGCCATTTAGCAATTTTTATGATAATTTACGGGCTTTATAATCGAAATAATACAGGAGCAGTGGACATGACCAGTGAAAATATTGATATTACCTTGGAAGGAACTGACTACATCAGGAATAACCTGGCAACTTAAGTATAATACGTATATTAGATTAGTTTTAACAATTTAAAAATTATTGTTAGGCAGGAAAATATTCGGGCAACCTAACGGCTGCCTATTGACAAGCATTATATTTTTGCTGTAAAAAAATTTTTTTCTCCAACTTATTGAATTATGTTTCCAGAAGAGGACATACAAAATCAAAATCAGTTTGACCAAATTAAGGAAAAATAGTTACAAAAATGAAAAACCGAATCCAACAATGTAAACATTACTTACTTACTTACTTAATTGGCGCTTAACCGTCTAAACGGTTATGGCCGTCCAACAAGGCGCGCCAGTCGCTCCTTCGCTCCACCAACCGGCGCCAATTGGTCACACCAAGGGAGTTTAAATCGTTTTCCACCTGGTCCTTCCAACGGAGTGGGGGCCGCCCTCTACCTCTGATTCCATAGGCGGGTTCCGATAGAAACACTTTCTTGGCCGGAGCATCATCTTTCATTCGCATAACATGGCCTAGCCAGCGCAGCCGCTGCATTTTAATTCGCTGGACTATGTTGATGTCTGCGTAAAGCTCGTACAGCTCATCATTAAATCTTCTTCGGTACTCGCCATCGCCAACGCGTAGAGGTCCATAAATCTTTCGAAGAACTTTTGTCTCGAACACTCCCAAAGCCGCTTCATCTGCTGTTGTCATGGTCCATGCTTCTGCCCCATATAGCAGGACGGGTACGATAAGTGACTTGTAGAGTATGATTTTCGTTCACCGAGAGAGGACTTTACTTTTCAATTGCCTACCTAGTCCAAAGTAGCATTTATTGGCAAGATTGATTCTTCGCTGGATTTCAGTGCTGATGTTGTTGCTAGTGTTGATGCTGGTTCCCAAATAAACGAAGTCTTTTACTATTTCGAAATTATAGCTGCCAACAGTAGCGTGGTTGCCAAGGCGCATATGCGCTGACTCTTTGCTCGATGACAGCAGGTACTTCGTTTTGTCCTCATTCACCATCAAACCCATCTTTACCGCTTCTTTTCCCAGTTTGGAGTAAGCAGAACTAACAGCGCGGGTGTTTAGTCCGATGATATCAATGTTATCAGCATATGCCAGTAATTGCACGCTTTTATAGTATATTGTTCCAGTGCGGTTAAGTTCTGCAGCTAGTATAATTTTCTCCAGCATCAAATTAAAGAAATCGCACGATAGGGGGTCGCCCTGTCTGAAACCTCGTTCAGTTTCGAACGGCTCGGAGAGGTCCTTCCCAATTCTGACTGAGCTGATGGTGTTGCTCAACGTCATTTTGCACAGCCGTATAAGTTTTGCGGGGAAACCAAATTCAGACATAGCGGCATATAGGCAGCTCCTTTTCGTGCTGTCGAAGGCGGCTTTAAAGTCGACGAAGGGGTGATGTGTGTCGATTCTCTTTTCACGGATTTTTTCCAAGATTTGGCGCATTGTGAAAATCTGGTCGATGGTAGATTTACCAGGTCTGAAGCCGCACTGATAAGGTCCAATCAGCCGGTTCACGGTAGGCTTCAATCTTTCGCACAATACACTTGAAAGGACCTTATATGCGATATTAAGAAGGCTGATTCCACGATAGTTCGTGCATTTTGCAGTATCCCCCTTCTTGTGGACTGGGCAAAGAACATTTAGATTCCAACCGTCGGGCATGCTTTCGTCCGCCCATAATTTGCTAAGAAGCTGCTGCATGCACCTTACCAACTCCTCGCTGTCGAACTTGAATAGCTCCACAGGCAATCCATCAGCGCCCACGGCCTTGTTGGTTTTCAATCTGGTTATTGCTATTCTAACTTCGTCATAATCGGGCGGGGGGACATATATTCCATCATCATCGATTGCGGGATCGGGTTCTTCATCTCTGCGCGGTGAATTGCTGCCTCCATTTAGGAGAGCAGAGAAGTATTCCCTCCATAATCTAAGCACTCTCTGGACATCAGTTACAAGGTCGCTGTTTTCATTCCTACAAGAGTTTGCCCCGGTCTTAAAACCTTCCGTCTGTCGGCGTATTTTTTGGTAGAATTTTCGGGCGTTATTCCCGGTGGCTAGCAGCTCAAGCTCCTCGCACTCATGCCTTTCTGCTTCTGCTTTTTTCTTCCTGAAAAGGCGTCTCGCTTCCCTTTTTAACTCACGATAGCATTCACACACTCCTCTTGTCGCGCTCGCTTTTAACGTAGCCCTGTAGGTAGCGTCTTTTCTTTCGGTTGCAACGCGGCATTCTTCATCGTACCAGTTATTTTTTCGTGGCCGCCGGTAACCAATTTTTTCCTCGGCGGCAGTACGAAGTGCTTTGGATATATGCTCCCACTGCTCCTGTATTCCTTCAGGATGAGCTGTGCTCTCAGAGAGCAGGTGTGAGAGTCGAGATGCGAAATCATTAGCAGTCTGTTGTGATTGAAGCTTTTCGACGTCTAGCTTTCCTTGTGTTTTTATACTCAGTTGAGCAGAGCTCACAGAGTATATTAACTTTGATTGGATAACGGTTGGTTGTACAGGTATAAAGGAATCGAGATAGATATAGACTTCCATATATCAAAATCATCAGTATCGAAACAAAATTTGATTGAGCCATGTCCGTCCGTCTGTCCGTTAACACGATAACTTGAGTAAATTTTGAGGTATCTTGTTGAAATTTGGTATGTAGATTCATGGCAACTCATCTCAGATCGCTATTTAAAATGAACGATATCGGACTATAACCACGCCCAATTTTTCGATATCGAAAATTTCGAAAAACCGAGAAAATGCGATAATTCATTGCCAAAGGCGGATAAAGCGGTGAAACTTGGTAGGTGGGTTGACGTTATGACGCAGAATAGAAAATTAGTAAGATTTTGGACAATGGGCGTGGCACCGCCCACTTTTACAAGAAGGTAATTTAAAAGTTTTGCAAGCGGTAATTTGGCAGTTGTTGAAGATATCATGATGAAATTTGGCAGGAACGTTACTACTATTACTATATATGTGCTATATAAAAATTATTAAAATTTGATGAAGAACACGCCCACTTTTTAAAAAAAAATTTTTCTAAATTCAAATTTTAGCAAAAAATTTTATATCTTTACTGTATATAAGTAAATTAAGTCAAAATTCAACTCTAGTAATGATATGATGTAACAAAATACAAAAATAAAAGAAATTTTCAAAATGGGCGTTGCTCCGGCCATTTTCATTTAGTTTGTCTAGAATACTTTTAATGCCATAAGTCGAACAAAAATTTACCAATCCTTCCTAAATTTGGTAGGGGCATAGATTCTATACCGGTAACTGTTTTCTGTGAAAATGGGCGAAATCGGTGGAAGCCACGCTCAGTTTTTATACACAGTCCACCGTCTGTCCTTCCGCTCGGCCGTTAACACAATAACTTGAGCAAAAACCGATATAACTTTACTAAACTTAGTCCACGTACTTATCTGAACTCACTTTATCTTGGTATAAAAAAATGGCCGAAATCCGACCATAACCACGCCCACTTTATCGATATCGAAAATTACGAAAAATGAAAAAAATGCCATAATTCTATACCAAATAAGAAAAAAGGGATGAAACATGGTAATTGGATTGGTTTATTGACGCAAAATATAACTATGGAAACAACTTTGTAAAATGGGTGTGACACGTACCATATTAAGTAGAAGAAAATGAAAAAGTTCTACAAGGCGAATGCACAGCCCTTGGAATCTTGGCAGGAATACTGTTAGTGGTATTGCATATATAAATAAATTAGCAGTACCCGACAGATGATTTCCTTGATCACCTGGTCCACATTTTGGTCGATATCGCGAAAACGCCTTCACATATACATTTAAGGGCCACTTGCTTTTAAACCCCTCATTAATACCTTTAATTTGATATCCATGTCGTACAAACACATCCTAGAGTCACCCCTAGCCCACCCTAATGGCGATATCTCGAAAAGGCGTCCAACTATAGACCTAATGCCCACTCCCTCTTAAAATGCTCAGTAACACCTTTCGTTTGATACCCATATCGTACAAACATTCTAGAGTCACCCCTGGCCCACCCTAATGGCGATATCTCGAAAAGGCGTCCATCTATAGACCTAATGCCCACTCCCACTTATAATGCTCAGTAACACCTTTCGTTTGATACCCATATCGTACAAACATTCTAGAGTCACCCCTGGCCCACCCTAATGGCGATATCTCGAAAAGGCGTCCACCTATAGACCTAATGCCCACTCCCTCTTAAAATGCTCAGTAACAACTTTCGTTTGATACCCATATCGTACAAACATTCTAGAGTCACCCCTGGTCCACCCTAATGGCGATATCTTGAAAAGGCGTCCACCAATAGACCTAATGCCCACTCCCTCTTAAAATGCTCAGTAACACCTTTCGTTTGATACCCATATCGTACAAACATTCTAGAGTCACCCTTGGTCCACCTCTATGGCGATATCTCGAAAAGGCGTCCACCTATAGACCTAATGCCCACTCCATCTTAAAATGTTCAGTAACACCTTTCGTTTGATACCCATATCGTACAAACATTCCAGAGTCACCCCTGGCCCACCTTAATGGCGATATCTTGAAAAGGCGTCCACCTATAGACCTTATGCCCACTCCCTCTTAAAATGCTCAGTAACACCTTTCGTTCGATACCCATATCGTACAAACACATTCTAGAGTCACCCCTGGTCCACGTTTATGGCGATATCTCGAAACGGCGTCCACCTATGGAACTAAGGATCACTCCCTTTGAAAATACTCATTAACACCTTTCATTTGATATCCATATCGTACAAACATATTCTAGAGTCATCCCTGGTCTACCTTTATGGCGATTTCTCGAAAAGGCGTTCGCCTATAGAACTAAAGGCCATTCCCTTTTAAAATATTCATTACCACCTTTCATTTGATACCCATATCGTACAAACACATTCTAGAGTCACCCCTGGCCCACCTTAATGGCGATATCTCGAAAAGGCGTCCACCGATAAACCTAAGGCCCGCTCCCTCTTAAAATGCTCAGTAACACCTTTCATTTGATACCCATATCGTACAAACAAATTCTAGAGTCAGCCCTGGTCCACCTTTATGGCGATATACCTAAATGGCGTCCATTCATAGAACTATGGCCTACTCTCTCTTAAAATACTCTTTAATAGCTTCCATTTGATGCACATGTCATACATCCACATTCCAGGGTTACCCTAGGTTCATTCTCCTACATGGTGATTTTCCTTATTTTGTCTCCATAGCTCTCAACTGAGTATGTAATGTTACACCCGAACTTAGCCTTCCTTACTTGTTTGTTCTTTGGTTTTAGCCGCGTTGAGGCGGCGCGTATTTTGGCTGCAACGAGATAATGGTCCGAGTCGATGTTAGGTCCTCGGATCGTGCGCACATCTAAAACACTGGAGGCATGCCGTCCGTCTATCACAACGTGATCGATCTGACAGCCATGTAGCTTGATGTATCTTTTTATGCATGAACCTCGTGCTGGATATGACCATGTTTCGAGCACCGGCAAAGTCAATCAGCCTCAGTCCGTTAGGAGAAGTTTCATTGTGTAGGCTGAACTTTCCGACTGTAGGGCCAAAAACGCCTTCTTTGCCCACCCTGGCGTTAAAGTCGCCAAGCACGACTTTTATATCATGACGGGGGCAGCGCTCGTATGTGCGTTCTAATTGTTCATAAAAAGTGTCTTTCACCTCATCGTCTTTCTCCTCTAACGGCGCATGGGCGCAGATGAATGATATATTAAAAATTTTGCTTTTATTCGGATAGTGGCAATACGCTCGTCCACAGGCGAGAACGCCAGCACTTGGCGACAAAGTCTCTCTCCCACCACGAATCCGACGTCGAAACGCGCAATTCATTGTCCTTCAAACGTTAGCCATGGTCGTCATCAATAGAGAGTGTATTTATCCGAGGCTTGTTGTTATATTTCATTGGAGTATGGTTTTACGTGGCGGGTCCCAAGCCCAACGCACAACCCGCTCAGCGGGGGTGAAAATATTACTTGGCACGTTTATATAGCGAGCCGCTTGCTCCAAGACAGACGCCCGCAGCCGCACCTAGAGGTGTACAGACGCTGCCGATGAGATCTCCCCGGCTAGCCCTTAAACCGATTATGTCAGAGTGGCCTAGCCAGGAAAAAAAAAATAAATAAAATACAATTTTGTTAAAAAATTTAGATTTTAAAATTATGGAAAAATCAAGAAAAATTTAAAGTTATGTAAAAGGCCCACTTGAGGACCTTACAAATGAAATTAAAATTGTAGATGAGGAAAAAACTCTGATTTGGTTGAAAAGTCATTGGAACTTATTGAGATGCCTGGGGAACCAACAATATGGAATATTAGGAACCCACTCGCAACAGCAGCTGAAGAGATATATAGATGGGAAGTAAAACTTATGGGAAGAACAGATTAAAATATTGGAAATTTTTTTTTACTAAAAAAAAAAAAAAACACAAAAAATTTTCTTGTCTTCATATTTTTTACGATGGGAGGCCAAGAATCAAACATAGAAAAACCAACGGCAAACGTTGTAAACTCAGTCCAAGTAGTTGACCATAGTGAGGCACTAGATACTATCAAAATCATGCTGCTAGTAATCTGCGTAGTCAGTTGTATCAGTTTGTTTCTAAAACTCTACTCAACCCATAATAAATTCCTAAACAAGCGATATTCTAGCCGCGCAGACAGTTTAGATAAGGTTTAACTAAATTTTAACTGCCATCACCAATGAGCAAATGGGAAGATATCGTTAAACTACTCATAGAAGAAAAAACGATAGGAGAAAAATCTTACAAATGTATTAATAACAAGTAAGGAAGGTTAAGTTCGGGTGTAACCGAACATTACATACTCAGTTGAGAGCTATGGTGACAACATAAGGGAAAATAAAAAATACAAAATACAAAATAAACGCTGCAAAAAACATAATAAACAAAATATTCACATTGAGTCACAATCAGTTTTTAAATTCCAACAAGGAAAAAATTTACAAATTGCTTACTGACAACAACTACCCGAGCCAATTAGTGAAGACCCTAATAGAACAGAAATTAAAAGAGACTAACAAAAAGCAACATCATACAACAACCACACAAACACCTACCGAAACAAAACAATACCACAGCATCACCTACATACCAAAGTTCACAGAAAAAGTTCACGCAAACATAAGAGAACAAAAACGAAATATTTCTCTAGCATACAAATCCAACTGCACTCTCTCCACTATATTTACCAAGCCAAAAAGCCCAGTAGAACCACACCAACAAAACAATGTAATCTACCAAGTACAATGCAAAGGTGGAGAAAACACACAATGCGACAAAATATACATAGGGACGACGAAAAGAAAATTGGGAGTTCGACTAGCAGAGCACGAAGCGGACATAAACAAAAAGAAAAGCGGCACGGCACTTGCTCAACATATTCTAACACATGGACACACCGCTGATTTACAAAATACAAAAATAATAGACACAGAGAGGAAAGAGAAAAAGCGGTACACACTAGAGAGTCTTCACATACTAAAAAATAGAGAGAAAACAGTAAATAGACGAGAAGATACTGATCAAATTGCGGCAGCATATCTATTATGCTTATGATTGGAAATTAGTTTTGACAAATATACCAAACATGCATGGTATTATATACTCCTATGAGTTTTGTGATATTTTATTTTAATTATTATTTCATGTGAGTTTCTTTTTTTCCGCATTTAATGTTTGTGTCATGATTTAACAATGTTTATGTTCCAACTTGTTTTTACAAATTTGTCTTTGTTATTGTTATTGTTTTTAAATAAAGATGTCCAGCCCCTGAGGATGCCAAGGAGCTTGGCGAAACGTCGGGTTTATAAGTGAAGTTTAATCTTGCACTGTTCAAATATCTGACCATACAAGCCTATAATAATTCTGAATTTAATAAGGGAAAATAACCATGTAGGAAAATGAACCGAGGTAAACCCTGGAATGTGTTCGTATGACATGTGTATCAAATGAAAGGCATTAAAGAGTATTTTATAGGTATAGGTGTACGTCATAGGTGGACGTCATTTAGAGATATCGCCATAAAGGTGGATCAGGGTTGAATCTAGAATTTGTTTGTACGATATGGGTATCAAATGAAAGATGTTAATGAGTATTTTAAAAGGGAGTAATCCTTAGTTCCATAGGTGGACGCCGTTTCGATATATTTCCATAAAGGTGGACCAGGGGTGACCATAGAATTTGTTTGTACAATATGGGTATCAAAAGAAAGGTGTTAATGAGTATTTTAAAAGGGAGTGAGTCTTAGTTCCATAGGTGGACGCCGTTTTGAGATATCGCCAAAAAGGTGGACCAGGGGTGACCCTAGAATTTGTTTGTACGATATGGGTATCAAATTAAAGGTATTAATGAGGGTTTTAAAAGGGTGTGTTGGTAGTTGTATAGGTGGTGGCCTTTTCAGATATCGCCATAAAGGTGGACCAGGGGTGACTCTAGAATGCGTTTGTACTATATGGGTATCAAACGAAAGGTGTTAATGAGTATTTTAAAAGGGAGTGGGCCTTAGTTCTATAGGTGGATGACGTTTCGAAATATCGCCATAAAGGTGGACCAGGGGTGACTCTAGACTTTGTTTGTACGATATGGGTATTGTAGTATATGGCAATCAGTTTCTCGGTGTGAACTGGGCTTAACTGAAATTAACAAAGAGCGCATTGCGCACTCAACGAACCGAACGAATAACTCTCTAGTCTAGTCGTTCATCCACCGTGTAACTGTGCACATCGCACCTCTTGTGTTTTAGCATTTAAGTTAATATATTCATTTATATAACTAAGGTAGCGCCTAGTTATTACAGTGGCGACGAGTTTTAATTCGGAATTTTTGTGCACAATTTAGCAGCAGAAATGGCTACCACAATAAATGCAATAATTGGAAATGTGCCGCGATTCCATCATGAGGAAAACACATGGAGTGTATTTCAGCAGCAGCTCACTCAATTTTTTATCGCCAATGCCATTACGGAGGTGGCAAGGAAAAAAGCCATATTGTTAACGGCTCTCAGTGAAAAGGCATATGTGCTACTTCAGAATCTGATGATATCGGCTTTTACGGAGCGATGTAAATTTTATAATGCCGACAAAGCAGCGAACGAATGCGTAAATGATTGGGCAGCACGAGTGCGGTCATTGGCGGTCAATTGTGAGTTTGGCACAATGCTCGAAACCGCAATTCGCGACAAGTTTGTTATGGGAATGGAGAAAGGTCCAGCTCGAGATAAAATATTTTTGGAAAGTGTGACGTGCAGCATGAGCAAAGTGGTGGAGATAGCGAACACAGCGGAGTTCATTCGAAAGCAGAACGACCTTAGCAACGTCAAGCAAGAACCGCAAGAACCGCTTAACCGTGAGCAACAGGAAAAGCAAAGCAGCTCTCAGTAAGACAAAACCGGGTAACAGTCATCAGCAGCAGCGTCGACAACAACAACAGGCAAACGGGACAACAGGGCAGCAGCAACAAAAAGCATGTACGGTGTGTGGTCTGGCAGGTCATGCTAGCTATAACTGTAGGTATAAATATTACAAATGTAACTTATGCAAAAAGAAAGGACATTTACAAAAAGTGTGCACTACTAAAAAATCAAAGCTTAAGTATTTAGAAAATAGTGAGATGAATTTGTTTTCCGTGCAAAGTAATGGTGATGGTCCAATGAAAATAAAAGTAGTGGTACACAAAATTCCACTGTTAATGGAACTGGACACCGGTTCGGAATTTAGTGTGATTTCGTATGACACCTACTTGCGCTATTTTAGAAACAATTCCCTTTCCGCTACAAACGTAATTTTAAAAACATATAATGGTGTGGCAATTGATCCAGCTGGTATATGCGAAATGCCTGTAGAGTACAAAGGTACCAGCTCGTCGTCGGTAATGGTGGTTAGAAATGGTGGACCGCCGCTTCTCGGTAGAAACTTTTTACATGCTTTCGGTATAAACTTAGCTAACTTGAAGTATTCCAATACCAAATTCAATGCGGATGCACGTAACGTTGTGGCTAAATTTCCAGCACTATGGGATGGAACTTTAGGGTGCTTCAAAAAAGCACAAGCGAAATTGCGCTTACAAGGGGGTGCGATTCCCAAGTTTTGTAAACCACGGCCAGTTCCACTGGCTATTCAGGCGAAAGTAGAGAAGGAAATTGAGAAGTTAGTTCAGTTAAAAGTGCTAGAGCCGGTTGAATTTTCCGAGTGGGCCACACCTATTGTGCCTGTATTGAAAAAAGATGGTGGTGTGCGGATATGCGGGGATTTCAAAGTATCGTTGAACCCAAAGCTTTTGGTAGACAAGCACCCTTTGCCTCGTATAGAAGATATATTTGCTAAACTGCATGGGGGGCAAGAGTTTACAAAATTGGACTTGACCATGGCTTATCAGCAAATTGAGCTGGAGCCGTCATCACGTAAGCTAACCATCATAGCCACTACTAGGGGCCTGTTTCAATATTCGCGTCTTATCTACGGTCTCTCCCCTGCCCCAGCAATTTTCCAAAAATTAATGGAAGGGCTGTTAATGCACTTGGACGGTGTAGTAGTTTTTCTCGATGATATTTTGATAACAGCACCTAGTAGGAAAATTCACGTTGAGAGAGTAGAGCAGGTACTTAGCATATTACAAGAATCGGGGTTAAAGCTAGCCAAAGAAAAATGTAACTTCTTTAGTAGTTGCGTTGAGTACTTAGGGCACATTATTGATAAACATGGGTTGCATACTAATCCCGAAAAGGTGCGGGAAATTGAAAACATAGCATACCCTAAAAATGTGAAAGAGTTACAGGCGTTTTTAGGCGTGGTAAATTTTTATAGAAAATTTTTGAACAACGTAGCTGGTATTAGTGCACCCTTATATGAGTTGCTTAAAAAAGACGTAGCTTTCGAGTGGTCTTATAGTTGCAGTCGCGCGGTTGATAAATTAAAAGCTGCATTAAAGGCTGATACATGTTTAGCGCATTTTGACCCAAAATATAGAACAAAACTAACCGTTGATGCTAGCCCAGTGGGTGTGGGTGCAGTGCTATCGCAGGTTTCGGAACAAGGCGAAGAACGGCCAATAGAATTCGCTTCGCGCAAATTGTCGAACACCGAACAACGCTACTCGCAGCTAGATCGGGAATCTGTGGCGATTCTGTACGGTGTAAAGAAGTTTCATCACTTTTTATACAGCCGTTACTTTACATTAGTAGCTGACAATAAACCACTGTACCACATTTTTAACCCTAAAAAGGGCATTCCACTGATGGCAGCGAGTAGGCTTCAGCGCATAGCGCTAACGCTATCGGGTTATGATTTTGACAGTGCGAGTCGACTGGCCTATGTATTTTGCGCCACATACATCTCCTTCGTTATTGATTTGTTTTTATAATACAATAAAAAATATATTAAGTGACGAAAAGGAGTTTTACGTGTTTTTCGTTTTCGCCTTTAAAACTTGTTTACAGGAAACAACTTAATCACACAGGTACAACAGACAAACACACAACAACAAATAAACACAAAACAATTAACACACCAAAACAAAAAACCGACAAAGAAGGTCAAACGACTAAAATCACAGATTTCTACCTACCCCAGTCAGCCACACAAATCGATTAGTAAACCACCCTCGGTTCTGAACGAACACACAGCACATACACATAACTAAATATACACAAGCAACAATTTGACAATACCTGCTCATATACCTACGAACTATAAATACAGGACAAATGACAACAACAGATCAGAACGAAAATCGACACTGATGATGGCACAACGCCGAAACCGGTTTGTCTCAAAACCAAATTTGACAAGGGATGACGGAAAATCGTTCCAATATACATCATTTAAGTTAATATATTCAATAAATATTCATTTTTATAACTAAGGTGGCGTATATGTAATAGGGGGAATGACCCGACTTTTATTACTGCGGTAAGGGAGGAGGTCCTGGACCTCACCCTGGTTAGTAGAGAACTGGAAGGTCGGATATCTGGATGGAGGGTTCTCAACGAGCACTCCTTCTCTGATCACCGATATATTCAGTTCTCAGTGAACGATGAACGTCCCGGTAAAATATCTTTTAGGAACCCTAAAAGTACTAACTGGGACTTGTATTGTAGGAAGCTGGGAGAGCTACTGCCTGCGGTGCCTATCATTAGTTCGGGCCTGTCCGAATCTGAGATAGACGTTCTGGTGGAAAACTTCACCTCGGCAAGCAATAGCGCCTTTCAGCTGTCCTGCCCATTGAAACCTTACAGGGGGAAGGGCAAGCCGCCCTGGTGGTCGGATTCTCTTGACGATCTAAGAGCGTCCAGTCGGCGGCTCTTCAACAGAGCCAGGAGGAGTAAATTACCCTCGGACTGGGAGCTCTATAAGGTGAGTCTGGGGATTTATAAATATGAAATAAGGATAGCCAAGCGAGATGCATGGCGAAGCTTCTGCGAAAACGTAGAAGGCTGCAATGAATCCGCGAGATTTAGAAAAATACTCTCTAGGAACCCCGCTCCTATGGGGTATCTGAGAGATGATGGTGGGGACTGGTCGATGAGTAGCGAAGAGTCCCTAAGGCTTTTACTGGACAATCATTTTCCCGATGTCCCAGTTGCGCAGGCATCTTCGCCTGCATGGTCGGCGGTCGTTGGCCATGCAGAAGTTCCTGCCATTCCAATACGGGAAAGTCAAATAACCTGGGCTATAGGGTCGTTCAAGCCCTATAAGTCTCCGGGCCCGGATGGAATCATTCCTGCGCAGCTTCAAAGGTCTTTGGGGATTTCCTGCCGCTGGTTGGCCATCATATATACTAACTGCCTCAGGCTTAACTATATCCCGGGGTCTTGGCACACGGTTAGGGTTATTTTCATTCCGAAGGCCGGCAGAAGCTCTCATGTATCCCCTAAGGATTTCAGGCCAATCAGTCTCTCGTCGTTTCTTCTTAAGACGTTTGAGCGGTTGATTGACCTGTACCTACGGGAAAGGATACCTCGGGGGTTACTGTCGGCTTCACAGCATGCGTACTGCAAGGGCAGATCGACGGAAACGGCTCTCCATTCGATTGTAAAGCAAATAGAGGGGTCCCTACAACACAAAAAGTATGCTCTGGGTGCCTTTTTAGACATCGAGGGAGCTTTTAACAATGTCTTACCGGGGGCAATCGAAAGAGCTCTGGTGGGTTTAGGAGTCGAGGCGGCTCTGGTTGAATTTATTAGCAAACTTCTATGCGGCAGAATTGTCGCAGCGGAGTGGGGTGGGGCCATAATTAAGAGGAAGGTGTGCAGGGGCACGCCACAGGGGGGTGTCCTATCTCCTCTCCTCTGGGTTGTGGTAGTCAACGAGCTTCTTGTGGAGCTGGAAGCCAATGGTTGTCGGGTGGTTGCCTATGCAGATGACCTCGCTATCCTAGTCAGAGGCAAATTTCTGGGCACCCTGCGCGATGTTCTGCAGGGCTACCTGGATACTGTGGCTAGGTGGGCTGAGTCATGTGGGTTGGCGGTCAACCCGGGAAAAACGGAATTGATCCTTTTCACAAGGAGATATAAGATGCCCGATTTCAGAACGCCCTCGATTGGAGGGGTACCGTTGGTACTTTCTGATAGGGTTAAATATTTGGGGATTGTTTTGGAGAAGAAACTGTCCTGGAGACCCAATGTGGAAGATCGGGCCAGGAAGGCCGCCATTGCCTTGTACTGCTGCAGAGGAGCTATCGGAAAGGGATGGGGACTCTCGCCAAGAATAGTACACTGGCTTTATGAGATGGTGGTCAAACCGATTCTGCTATATGGGGTGCTGGTCTTGTGGAAAGCACTGGACACGGCGAGCACCTCCAAAATGTTAGTGTCAGTGCAACGGACGGCGATGATCGGTATCAGTGGCGCTCTCAGAACAACACCTACCTTGGCACTGCGGGAAAGGCGGCCGCGGCAAGATCGTTGGTCAGGCTTCGTGATATGGAATATAGACTTTCTGACCGCGGACACTCTAGCCTTCTTACCAGTTTCGACTTCATCCCGGACAGAACGGACTACTGTATGCCGATAACTGCTCCCTATGCAACCTTCACCCCAGTTATTCCAGAGAGAGAGGATTGGGGAAGTGGAATTATCACGGATGGGTCAAAGCTGGATGGAAAGGTTGGTAGGGGGGTCTTTTGTCAAGAGCTAAATTTAAGCCGCAAGTTTAAGTTGGCTGATCACTGCAGTGTATTCCAAGCGGAAATTGCTGCGATTAAGGATGTGGTGGATGGAATGCTATCCAGTGCTATCACGGTTAGGGAATTTAACATCTACTCTGATAGCCAAGCGGCTATCAAGGCCTTGAGCTCAACTACAGTGCGATCGAGGGTGGTCTGGGAGTGTCTGACCTCGCTTGCGATTGCATCGAATTATTTTACAATTAAGATTATCTGGGTCCCGGGCCATAGTGATATCCCGGGTAACTGTCAAGCGGATCTCTTAGCCCGCATCGGTACAACTGAACCGGATGAAGATGGCTGTAGGGATTTTGGGATCCCGCTGGCCACCTGTGGATTGCTCCTCCATAGCTGGGCCTCGAATCAGCTCAGCAAACGTTGGGCGGATACCACGTCTTGCAGGGTAGCAAAATCTTTCTGGCCAAAAGTGGATGGCAGGAGGTCTGCTGAAATAATTGGGTTCACTAAGGCTCACCTATCAATGGTCATTGGGGTTTTGACGGGGCACTGTCCCATGGGTATCCATGCGGTACGTCTCAATATACTGGAAACTCCATCCTGCTGCAGCTGTATGGTGGATGATGAGGTGGAATCACCAAATCACTTTATGCTTGATTGTCCAGCTTTTGCCAGAACTAGGCGAAAGTACTTCGGTCGCGACTCACTTGGATCTCCCGAGGTTATATCCAAAGTTGAGATCGGTATCATTCGGACCTTTATCGTTGCTACCCAGCGATTCTCTAGATCTAAGTCACCGTTATTTTTGGTGTATGTGGTATCACAACGGACCTTCGTGTTGTCCAAGTGAGCTATCCTTATCAGGGCAGCTACCACCTAACCTATAACCTATAACCTAACTAAGGTGGCGCCTAGTTATTACAGGTATCAAATGAAAGGTGTTAATGAGTATTTTTAAAAGGGAGTGGGCCTTCGTTCTATAGGTGGTCGCCTTTTCGAGATATCGCCATAAAGGTGGACCAGGGGTGACTCTAGAATATGTTTGTACGATATGGGCATCAAATGAAAGGTGTTAATGAGTATTTTAAAAGAGCGTGGGGCTTAGTTCTATAGGTGGACGCCTTTTCGATATATCGCCATAAAGGTGGACCAGGGGTGACTCTAGAACCTGTTTGTAAGATATTAAATTAAAGGTATTAATGAGAGTTTTAAAAGGTAGTGGTGGTAGTTGTATATGTGAAGGCGTTTTCCAGATATCGACCAAAATGTGGACCAGGGTGACCCAGGACTTCATCTGCTGGATACCGCTAAATTATTTATGTATGTAATACCTGCCAAGATTTCAAGGGTTTTTTATTTCGCCCTGCAGAACTTTTTCATTTTCTTCTATTTAATATGGTAGGTGTCACAGCCATTTTACAGAGTTTTTTCTAAAGTTATATTTCGCGTCAATAAACCAATCCAATTACCATGTTTCATCCCTCTTTTCGTATTTGGTATAGAATTATGGCATTTTTTTCATTTTTCGTAATTTTCGATATTGAAAAAGTGGGCGTGGTCATAGTCGGATTTCGTTCATTTTTTTTTTACCAAGATAAAGTGAGTTCAGATAAGTACGTGAACTAAGTTCAGTAAAGATATGTCGATTTTTGCTCAAGTTATCGTGTTAACCGCCATGCGGAAGGACAGACGGACGCCTGTGTATAAAAACTGGGCGTGGCTTTAACCGAGTTTGCCCATTTTTACAGAAAACAGTTAGCGTCATAAAATCTATGCCCCTACCAAATTTCAAAAGGATTGGTAAATTTTTGTTCGACTTATGGCATTAAAAGTATCCTAGACAAATTAAATGAAAAAGGGCGGAGCCACGCCCATTTTGAAATTTTCTTTTATTTTTGTATTTTGTTGCACCATATCATTACTGGAGTTGAATTTTGACATAATTTACTTATATTAAAGATATTAAATTTTTTGTTAAAATTTTACTTTAAAAAAATTTTTTTTTTTAAGTGGGCGTGGTCCTTCTCCGATTTTGCTAATTTTTATTAATCGTACATATAGTAATAGGAGTAACGTTCCTGCCAAATTTCATTATAATATCTTCAACGACTGCCAAATTACAGCTTGGAAAAATTTTAAATTACCTTCTTTTGAAAGTGGGCGGTGCCACGCCCATTGTCCAGAAATTTTCTAATTTTCTATTCTGCATCATAAGTTCAACGTACCTACCAAGTTTCATCGCTTTATCTGTCTTTGGTAATGAATTATTGCACTTTTTCGGTTTTTCGAAATTTTCGATATCGAAAAAGAGGGCGTGGTTATAGTCCGATATCGTTCATTTTAAATAGCGATCTGAGATGAGTGCTCAGGAACCTACCTACCAAATTTCATCAAAATACCTCAAAATTTTCTCAAGTTAGCGTGTTAACGGACGGACGGACGGACGGACATGGCTCAATCAAATTTTTTTTCGATCCTGATGATTTTGATATACGGAAGTCTATATCTATCTCGATTCCTTTATACCTGTACAACCAACCGTTATCCAATCAAACTTAATATACTCTGTGAGCTCTGCTCAACTGAGTATAAAAATACAAAAGTTAAGGCAGAAACAGTAGTAAGGCATCTTAAAATAATAGCTGAAGCATTTAACAAAATAGGAAAAAATAATTCAACAGTTAAATGGTAAACTCGACAGCAATCGAAAAGACTCAGCATATCAAATCTTTTCCAGCATTAGAGACAAATTGGTGTCCTCACTGGCAAGCAAGATATAATATAGACTTCATTGTACCAGCGAGTTTCAAGAAGGAAATAGAAATAGACTATAGCACATTACTTCTGGAGTCAGCATCCGAATTAGAAGAAGAACCAAAAGTAGAACAAAAAGAAGAAGAAAAACAGGAACAAAAAGAAATTTTAACAGAGACGCCAAACTACCAAACAAGAAAAGACAAAATGGCTCAAAACACAGTAGAATTCTTAAAAACGGCTTCGTCAATTCTACCTGAGTTTGATGGTAAACATGAGAACTTACATAGCTTCTTAGACGCACTAGATATCTTAGAAAAAATTAAGGATACTCACGAGACCATAGCAGTCTCCACGATAAAAGCAAAGCTCAAGGGAACAGCTAGAAACCTTTTGAGCACTGAAAATTCAATACTAGCAATAAGGCAAAAGTTCAGTTCAGCAATTAAAGGTGAATCTGTAGAAGTTTTGACGGCAAAACTCCTAAACATCCAACAGCGTAGTAAAACAGCTAACCAGTACACTGCCGAAATTGAAAAATTAACAAAATCGTTGGAAGGTGCTTACATATCAGACGGTCTTGCACCTGATGTGGCAACCAAATATGCCACATAGTCAGCTGTAAAAGCCATGTGTAAAAACTCGGCTAACGAAAGAGTTAAACTGATAATGCAAGCAGGAACGTTCACATCTATGAACGAGGCTATTTCAAAATTCACGAATAGCTGTACTGAAGTCACGGGTAACCCAAATACAGTGTTACGCCTGATGCGTTGACAAGGTAATTACCGAGATAACTTCCGAAGAAGCTACCAAAATAATAATTATCGAAGTAACCAAAACCGAAGATATTACGGTAACACTAACAGATATAATAACAACAATAGTAATAGACAAAATAATAATATACAAAGACGTAATTTTGGAGGTCAGTCAAGATCATCCAATCAGAGTAACACAAGAAATCTCCGTGATATAAACCAACAGGAAAACCAGCAAACTCCGCTCCAACAGTAAATGCTAACGGTAATAAAATATGCACATTCAACTTGCATCTAAACAGCTACATATCTTCCAATACTACCTTGAATAAGCCAACTTCGACGTTCCTGATAGATACAGGAGCGGATATCTAAATAATAAAGAAGGGTCAAATTGACAGTAATGTCAAAATAAATAACTCACAGATCACAGATTTAAAAGGTATTGGCCGAGGCATAACAAGCACACTTGGAGCAATAAAAGCAGATCTAACAGATGATAGTCTTTTAATACGACATAAATTTCACATAGTAAAAGACAATTTCCCAATCCCATGTGATGGAATTTTGGGACTCGACTTCATTAAAAAATATAATGGCATTTTGGATTATAATAAAAATGGGGACAGCCTAATACTACGACCATATGAATACCCAGAAGATATAGTTATACAAATGACAAATAAACCAACAATTAATAGCATTACAATACCCGCAAGAGCCGAAGTAATTAGACAGGTTCATATCAATAGCCACAATAAGGAACTATTAGTACCTCATCAAGAATTGACTAATGGCATTTTTGTAGCCAACACGATAGTAAACTCAAATCAAGCTTTAATAAGAATAATAAATACAACAGATAAACATGCACTCATTCAAGATTATGACATCAAAACAGAAAGTTTAGAGGATTATGTAATAATAAACCTCACTGTAAAGCTAATAATAAAAAAAAGTTAGAAAGATTGAATAAAAATGTCCCACCATTCGCTAGTAAATCACTTAACACATTATGCTCAGAATTCGTTGATATATTCTCATTAGAAACAGAACCAATTACGACCAACAACTTTTACAAACAAAAGTTGCATCTGAAGGATAACACTCCTGTGTATATTAAAAATTATAGACTACCCCAAGCACATAAGAATGAAATAAATAAACAAGTAAATAAACTAATTCAAGATGATATTGTTGAACCATCAACCTCAGAGTACAACAGCCCTATTTTATTAGTACCTTAAAAATCTCTTCCGGGCAAAGAAGAAAAAAGGTGGAGATTAGTTGTTGATTTCAGACAAATAAATAAAAAATTAACAGCTGATAAATTCCCTTTGCCCAGAATAGATGATATTCTGGATCAATTGGGAAGAGCGAAATATTTCTCATGCCTAGATTTAATGTCAGGATTTCACCAAATAGAACTCAGCCCAGAATCAAGAGATATCACATCCTTTACAGCAGACAACGGTACTTATCGTTTCAAGAAATTACCTGATGGTCTCAAAGTAGCGCCAAACTCATTCCAGAGGATGATGATATTGGCATTCGCAGGTCTAAAACCATCAAAGGCATTCTTATACATGGACGATTTAGTCGTATTAGGATGCTCTGAAAAACATATGATTAAAAATTTACGGGATGTATTCTCCACATGCAGAAAATATTATTTAAAATTACATCCGGACAAATGTCTATTTTTCAGCCAAGAAGTCACTTATCTTGGACATAAATGCACAAGTACTGGAATTTTACCAGTCCCAAGCAAATTTAAAATTGTTCAAAATTACCCAACTCCCAAAAATGCCGATGAAGCAAAAAGATTTGTCGCATTTTGTAATTATTATAGACGATTCATACCAAATTTCGCGGAATACGCGAGGATTCTAACAAGACTTAGTACGAAAAATGTATTTTTCAATTGGACAGACGACTGCGAGAAATCTTTTAATTATCTAAAAAATGCATTAGTTAGTCCAAATATCCTACAATACCCCAATTTTGATAAAGAGTTCTTTACTACAACCGACGCAAGTGGTTATGCTTGCGGTGCTGTGCTAAGCCAAGTATATGAAGGAAAACAATTACCCATTGCCTATGCCTCAAGATCATTTACAAAAGGCGAAATAAACAAAGCCACGATCGAAAAAGAATTAGCGGCCATACATTGGGCAATTATATATTTTAGACCATATGTTTATGGCAGAAAATTCACAGTGAAAACGGATCATCGACCTTTAGCGTATTTATTCTCAATGAAAAACCCTTCATCTAAATTAACTAGAATCAGTTTAGATTTGGAAGAGTATGACTTTGGGGTGGAGTACATAGCCGGAAAAGAAAATTACGTGGCAGACGCTCTGTCACTAATAGATATCAATGATTTGAAAGAAATGTCAGTACAGGCATGTAAAATAATGAAAGTCACGACAAGATCGCAAACTAAAAAGAATTCCAGTAATAACAGTAATAGAAATGAAGAGAAGGAAAGTCACAAAGAGAACCCTATAATATACGAAGCGCTTAATAAATGTGAAGTAAAAAGACTAGTCCAGCTCGTTTTCGATCCTCCGAAATTATATTTCAAAAAAGGAAAGAAAATTTGTAGTGAAATAAATATAGAAAATCAAATTGTTGAGGCGAAGATTGACTTAGGCCAATTCTTTACCAGGCTTATGGAAAAAGCCGGCAATTTGTGAATTAAGAAAATACAGTTGTTCTTATGAGAAAAATTGTTTAATTATACTCGAGTAGACACATTTAAGGAAATAGGTACCAAAGTTCTCAAAAATTTAACTATTGCATTAACTCCGGAGGTTGTGCATGTGACGGAAAATGATAAAATTAAAAAGATTCGTCAAAAATATCACAATCGTACAACTAATAAAATAAGACAAAAATATTACTGGAAAAATATGAAAAATTATATAAGAAAATATATAAAGAAATGCGATAATTGCAATAAAAATAAGATTTATAAAAATTTAAAAGAACCAATGATTTTAACTGAAACACCACCAAAGGCGTTCGAAACAGTACAAATAGATACAATCGACCTTTACCAAGATCATTAAATGGAAACTAATACGCTGTCACTCTAATATGTGATTTGACTAAATACCTAGTTGCAATTCCTATACAGAGCAAACATGCAAAAACAGTAGCCAGAGCCATATTCGAGAATTTCATATTAATTTATGGAAGTATGAAAACAATAATAACGGATATGGGATCTGAATATAAAAGTAGCTTGTTTGAAGAACTATGTAAACTTCTCAATATTGAGCACAAAACATCTACGCCGTATCACCACCAAACTTTAGGCACTGTTGAACGTAGTCATAGAACTTTCAATGAATATGTGCGCTCATACATATCCATTAACAAAGATGACTGGGATGAATATCTAAAATATTTTGCATACTGTTACAATACTACCCCACCTACAGTCCATAACTATTGTCCATTCGAATTGATCTTTGGCAAAAAAACCCAGACTTACGAATTTTTACAAGAAAATATGGTAAGCAATTATGAGGCTTACGATAAAGAAATTAAATATAGGTTACAAATAGCACAGGATAGAGTCTTTAAATTAGTAAAAGAGGCTAAAGAAAAACAAAAAAATAGTTATGATAAAAATATTCACTATAAGGAAATAAAAATAGGAGATGTAGTGTTAGTAAAAAACGAAACAGGTCATAAGTTAGATAGTAGATATAAAGGGCCCTTTAGAGTAGTAAATATCGATGAAAACAATTTTATATTAATTCCCTATAAGGAAGAAGAAATCGATGAATATAATAATTTTACTCCAATACCCTATAAAGAAGAAAATACTAATAATAAAAATAATCCCATCTAAAATAGGAAATGAGGATAAGCAAAACTTTCTCAGTAACATAGAGAACAGCAATATCATAAATAATAGGAAAATAAAAATACACAAAAATAGACTTAAATTAGTAGAATAAGAAAATGTTCAACATACAAACATTAAAGACCAAAAGTAGAATTAATTTAAAAAAAATAAGCATAAGCATTCTAAAACAAGTAAGAACGGGACTGTCTTCGGCTGTGCCGAAGACTTCATACCTTTCATGAATGGGGCTGAACAATAATCTTATCCCGTTCGTAATCTCCGAATAATCGGATGTATAAGATAAGAAATATATAGTGAACAGATCTACATACCTTAAAGATTTTTAAGATAAATATAAAATAAAAAACGGGTAGGTACTTTGTGTGAGGATGCAAAGTTTCAGGTTTTTTGTGGTCTGAGTGTAAAAACTATGACTACGAATCACGTATTTCAAAAATATATGACGAAAACGTAACTATTTGATGAAATTTGATGAATTTTGAAGATTCTAGCCGTAAAAAAGGGGTCAAAATGACAGTTTATATGAAGTATATAATATATATACGACCGATCTCTATGATTTTTTCAGACAACAATATATGCTATATACGTAAGCATTTTGTGAAATTTGAAGCTTCTAACTGTTAAAACGGGGCAGAAATTGCGCAAAGTTTCTTATCTGAACAATCGGTTGTATGAGATATATACTATGTGTACCACCGATCTCAATGATTTTTTCAGACATCAATATATGCTATACACGTCAGCAGTTGGTGAAATTTGAAGCTTCTAGCTCTTAAAATGGGGCCGAAATCGTAAAAAAAATATATATATACTATATATATACACTATATATACCATCATATATATATTATATATATCACCGATCTCTATGATTTTTTGACACAACAATACATACTATATACGTAAGCAATCGGTGAAATTTGAAGCTTATAACTGTTAAAATGGGGAAGAAATTGCGCAAAGTTTCTTATCTGAAGAATCGGTTGTATGGGATATATACTATATATACCACCGGTATCTATGATTTTCTCAGACAACAATATATGCTATACACGTAAGCATTTGGTGAAATTTGAACATATCTAAACGATTTTTAAGATAAATATAAAATAAAAAATAGGTAGGTAATCTGTGTGAGGATGCAAAGCTTCACGTTTTTTGTGGTCTGCATGTAAAAACTATGGCTACGAATCACGTATTTCAAAAATATATGACGTAAACGTAACTATTTGAAGAAAATTTGATGAATCTTGAAGCTTCTAGCCGTAAAAAAGGGGTCAATATGACAGTTTATATGAAGTATATAATATATATACCACCGATCTCTATGATTTTTTCAGACAACAATATATGCTATATACGAAAGCATTTTGTGAAATTTGAAGCTTCTAACTGTTAAAACGGGGCAGAAATTGCGCAAAGTTTCTTATCTGAACAATCGGTTGTATGAGATATATACTATGTATATCACCGATCTCAAGGATTTTTTCAGACATCAATATATGCTATACACGTAAGCAGTTGGTGAAATTTGAAGCTTCTAACTGTTAAAATGGGGTAGAAAATGCGAAAAGTTTCTTATCTGAACAATCGGTTGTATGAGATATATACTATATATAGAACCGATCTCTATGATTTTTTCAGACAACAATATATGCTATATACCTAAGCAATCAGTGAAATTTGAAGCTTATAGCTGTTAAAATGGGGTAGAAATTGCGAAAAGTTTCTTATCTGAACAATCGGTTGTATGAGATATATACTATATATACAACCGATCTCTATGATTTTTTCAGACAACAATATATGCTATATACGTAAGCAATCGGTGAAATTTGAAGCTTATAGCTGTTACAATGGGTTGGAAATTGCGAAAAGTTTCTTATCTGAACAATCGGTTGTATGAGATATATACTATATATACAACCGATCTCTATGATTTTTTCAGACAACAATATATGCTATATAAGTAAATATTCGGTGAAATTTGAAGCTTCTAGCTGTTAAAATGGGGCTAAAATTTGCGAAAATATATATATATATACTATATATATATACTATATATACCACCATATATGTACTATATATACCACCATATATATACTATATATACGACCGATCTCATAAATTTTTTCAGGCAACAATATGTTCAATATACGAAAGTATATGGTGAAGTTTGAAGCTTCAATCTGTTAAATTGGGTAAGATATTACAAAAATCCTCTTTTTCTGAAAAATCGGTTGTATGGAGGATATATGCTATAGTGGTCCGATCCGGTCGGTTCCGACAAATGTCTAATCGGACACCCAAATACACCTGCTCACCAAATTTTATCAAGATATCTCAAAAATTGAGGGACTAGTTTGCATACAAACAGACAGACGGACAGACGGACAGACGGACATGGCTAAAACAACTCAGCTCTTCAACCTGATTATTTCGGTATACTTAATGGTGGGTCTATCTATTTTCCTTTAAGGACTTACAATTTTCGGTTTCGTGACGAAATTAATATACCATTTCATTTTCATGAAAGGTATAAAAACAGGTAGGTACTTTGTGTGAGGATGCAAAGTTTCAGGTTTTTTGTGGTCTGCGTGTAAAAACTATGACTACGAATCACGTATTTCAAAAATATATGACGAAAACGTAACTATTTGATGAAATTTGATGAATTTTGAAGATTCTAGCCGTAAAAAAGGGGTCAAAATGACAGTTTATATGAAGTATATAATATATATACGACCGATCTCTATGATTTTTTCAGACAACAATATATGCTATATACGTAAGCATTTTGTGAAATTTGAAGCTTCTAACTGTTAAAACGGGGCAGAAATTGCGCAAAGTTTCTTATCTGAACAATCGGTTGTATGAGATATATACTATGTGTACCACCGATCTCAATGATTTTTTCAGACATCAATATATGCTATACACGTAAGCAGTTGGTGAAATTTGAAGCTTCTAGCTGTTAAAATGGGGTAGAAATTGCGAAAAGTTTCTTATCTGAACAATCGGTTTTATGAGATATATACTATATATAGAACCGATCTCTATGATTTTTTCAGACAACAATATATGCTATATACGTAAGCAATCAGTGAAATTTGAAGCTTATAGCTGTTAAAATGGGGTAGAAATTGCGAAAAGTTTCTTATCTGAACAATCGGTTGTATGAGATATATACTATATATACAACCGATCTCTATGATTTTTTCAGACAACAATATATGCTATATACGTAAGCAATCGGTGAAATTTGAAGCTTATAGCTGTTAAAATGGAGTAGAAATTGCGAAAAGTTTCTTATCTGAACAATCGGTTGTATGAGATATATACTATATATACAACCGATCTCTATGATTTTTTCAAAAAACAATATACGCTATATAAGTAAATATTCGGTGAAATTTGAAGCTTCTAGCTGTTAAAATGGGGCTAAAATTTGCGAAAATATATATATATATACTATATATATATACTATATATACCACCATATATATACTATATATACCACCGATCTTTATGATTTTTTCAGACAACAATATATGCTATATACGTAAGCATTCGCTGAAATTTGAAGCCTCTAGCTCTTAAAATAGGGCAGTAATTACGAAAAGTTCCTTATCTGAACAATCGGTTGTGGGGGATATATACTATATATACGACCGATCTCATAAATTTTT